>NC_057801.1:619939595-620085689 GCF_018294505.1 Triticum aestivum
GCTTTCCAAGCCTCTTTTATTTTACTAGTTGTCTGTACTCAGACAATGTACTTCCGCTGCTGGTTTGTATGACTGTATGACTTGTATGTTGGGTCGTGAGACCCGTACCTTTGTGTATGATATGTATGGCTCCCTGAGCCTTAAATAAAGTACTTGTGTCGTAGAGTCATGTTGTGATGCTTCGTTGTATTTGCACATATCGAGCATATTGTGTGTATGATTGAAATGCTTGGTATGTGTGGGATCTGACTATCTAGTTGTTTATCTTTAGTAGCCTCTCTTACCGGGAAATGTCTCCTAGTGTTACCGCTGAGCCATGGTAGCTTGCTACTGCTCTGGAACACTTAGGCTGGCCGGCATGTGTCCTTCTTCGTTCCTGTGTCTGTCCCTTCGGGGAAATGTCACGCTTTGAGTACCGGAGTCCTGTTAGCCCGCTACAGCCCGGTATACCGGAGTCCTGCTAGCCCAGTGCTACAGCCCGGACCCATTTGCTGATGACCGACACGTTCGGAGCTGGGTCATGGATGCCTGTCCCTGTAAGTCTGTGCCACTTTGGGTTTACGACTAGTCATGTCAGCCCGGGCTCTTTATCATATGGATGCTAGCGACACTATCATATACGTGAGCCAAAAGGCGCAAACGGTCCCGGGCAAAGGTAAGGCGACACCCGTGGGAATACCGTGCGTGAGGCCGCAAAGTGATATGAGGTGTTACCGGCTAGATCGATGTGACATCGAGTCGGGGTCCTGACAGGGATAAACCTGAGCGCTCTTGTTCCCATTCTTGGGTCCATCTAGGGAGGCGTTCAGCAGAACGAACCAGGCCGTCGGACTTATAATGCTTTATCACTCTCACTTAGCCATAGAATTCTATAATTTTAAATTTTGGCGAAGCCCCTAGTATTTGGAAGACCGAGTTCGGGGCGCTATCCACGCCTAGGCCGGATAAGTACGGTTCCTCGCTCGAAGCGGCATAAGTCTTTAAGGACTCGAAGAAACCTCGCGAACAGCGACCGGGCTCTCGCACTATCATGACAGTCAGTTTTAGCTTTCTCTACTGAGGTGTTAACCCAGCTCAACTGGGGCACAATCGCAGTAGTTCTCCCAGCGCTACCTTAGCCAACAATGCGGAACGTAAGGTACCAAAACATGGGAGCCGGGCAAACCCAACTATTGACCAAAGACATGATTCGGAGCCGATGCATATAGTGCTATAAGTTCAGGGTGCCGCACTCGTGAGAGTGTTCGGTCTTCTCACACCATGTTATGGGGTGTTGTAAGCCCTTGGTGTATTATCCGTACCAAAGTGTACGGTTGCAGAATTTCATGACTGAACATATTTGTATATAAAAATAGATAAGTACAATAATAGGTAAGAGCTATATATTGTTTATTAAAAAAGGGCTGCTGCGAAAGCAGAACGATACAAGAAGTGTGGTAAGCAAGACATGGGAGTATTTGACATATTCCCCTCCAGGGGCAAGCTGCGGGATTGTAAGTAAAACAGGTATTAAACTCGTTATAGAGACCACCTGGATTTTCGACGTGGCTTGCTTCCTCCCTGGCTGTTGCATCGTGGGTTCGGCGAGTGTATTGCCGGACGGGCCTTCCGAATAGTGGGGTCCTGAAAGTGTGTGAAAAGGAAAACGGTGAAATAGGGAGCCCCCTAGTGCGGTTGAGCCGCATTCTAGGCGTGCCATTGTTGTGCCCCTCCCCTTATGCCCATGGTATTTCTAAGGCATAATTATGTACGCGTGGTACCAGTATCGCCGTTTGGCGGGGGCTGGGGTTGGGGCCGCACTGCTATGCTTGCTCGGAACGGGCCAGCCGGATTTGTTGTAGGTTACTTCGGGCTCGCTTGACGTTGTCCGGACATTTGGCGCCTGGATTGGACAACTACCTTGAGGGGCTACTCTGTACTTCCGCCGCCAGGCCGCCGTGTGCTCCTCCGTTCGGAGAGAGCGTTCGGTGTTTCCGTTTACCGTGATGACTCCGCGAGGTCCTGGCATCTTGAGCTTGAGATATGCATAGTGCGGCACCGCATTGAATTTTGCAAATGCGGTTCGTCCGAGCAGGGCGTGATAGCCGCTGCGGAATGGGACTATGTCAAAGATTAACTCCTCGCTCCGGAAGTTATCCGGGGATCCGAAGACCACCTCGAGTGTGACCGAGCCTGTACAACTGGCTTCTACCCCTGGTATGACACCTTTGAAGGTTGTCTTTGTGGGTTTAATCCTTGAAGGATGGATGCCCATTTTTTGCACTGTGTCCTGGTAAAGCAGGTTCAGGCTACTGCCGCTGTCCATTAGGACTCTGGTAAGGTGAAATCTGTCAATAATTGGGTCTAGGACCAGTGCGGTGAATCCGTCGTGACGGATGCTGGTGGGATGGTCCCTTCGATCGAAGGTGATCGGGCAGGAGGACCATGGGTTGAACTTTGGGGCGACTGGCTCCAGCGCATAGACGTCCTTGGGAGCACGCTTCCGCTCCCTTTTGGGGATGTGGGTTGCGTATATCATATTCACCGTCCAAACTTTCGGGGGAAATCCCTTCTGTCCTTTGTTGTTCGACAGTCGGGGCCCCTCCTCGTCATCGCTATGTAGCCCCTTGTCTCTGGTCTCGGCACTTAACTTGCCTGCCTGCTTGAACACCCAACAATCCCTGTTGGTGTGATTGGCTGGCTGTTCGGGGATCCCGTGTATCTGGCACGAGCGATCAAGTATCCGGTCTAAGCTGGATGGGCCCTGAGGGTTTCTTTTGAATGGCTTCTTCCGCTGACCCGGTTTAGAGCCTCTGAATCCGGCATTGTCACCGTTAATGCGGCGCTTATGCTTGTTGCGACGTGACCTGCCGTTGTTATCCTTAGTATCCGAATTGCCGGGGCTCTTGGTTATGTTATTGCTATGAGCTAGCCAGCTGTCTTCTCCCACACAGAAGCGGGTCATGAGTGTCGTGAGGGCTGCCATAGACTTCGGCTTTTCCTGTCCTAGGTGCCGGGCAAGCCATTCGTCTCGGATGTTGTGCCTGAAGGCTGCAAGGGCCTCGGCGTCCAGACAATCGACTATTTGGTTTTTCTTGGTTAGGAACCGTGTCCAGAATTGTCGGGCCAATTCCTCTGGCTGCTGGATTATGTGACTTAGGTCATCGGCGTCTGGTGGTCGCACATACGTGCCCCGGAAGTTGTCAAGGAATGCGGATTCCAGGTCCTCCCAACAACTAATTGACTCTGCTGGCAGGCTGTTAAGCCAATGTCGAGCTGGTCCTTTAAGCTTGAGTGGGAGGTATTTGATGGCGTGTAGATCATCACCACGGGCCATGTGGATATGAAGGAGATAATCCTCGATCCATACTGTAGGATCTGTTGTGCCATCGTATGATTCGATGTTTACGGGTTTGAAGTCCTCGGGGATTTGATGATCCATTACTTCGTCTGTGAAGCATAGTGGGTGTGCGGCGCCCCTGTACTGGGCTATATCACGACGCAGCTCGGACGAGCTTGGTCTGTTGTATTCGGCCGAGCCATACTTATTATGTCCAGCGTGACGGCTAGCTTCACGTGAAGCGGGGCGCCCATGCGATCCGTAGATCGATCTTGTTTGCCTTGCCTTATTCTCCAAGATGTCTCGCAGGTCTGTTGCGTCTCCCCGTACTCTGGTATGTTTTGAGCGGTGTTGGGGTGCGGCTTGGGTTGAGGGCCTGAAGGCCTCTCTATCGCAGCCACGGGGTGGCCGATCGAGCGCATCGTACGCTGGTGATGTAGGTTTAGTTGCTTCCTCCTCAAGTTGGGGTAGCAGCCTGCGCTTCGGGTAGCTCTTGGATGGGCGTTCTAGTTTATACTCTTCAGCCGCCAGGACTTCGGTCCATCTGTCAGCTCGCAAGTCTTGGTCAGCTCTAAGCTGCTACTGTTTCTTCTTGAGGCTGCTTGCCGTGGCTACGAGTCTGCGTCTGAAACGTTCTTGTTCGACGGGATCCTCTGGCACGACGAATTCGTCGTTGTCGAGGCTTGCCTCATCTTCGGAGGGAGGCATGTAATTGTCGTCCTCACCTTCTTTGTCGGCCGCTCTCTCATGAGGGCTGGCTCCTTCGTCCTCCTGCACTGAATCCTGCTGGAGGGTGTTGTCTTCGGCACTGTCCGGCGTATTGTTATCTCCGATGCCGGAATCGCTGTTTTTGCTTTCGCGGGACTTAGAGCGGCGCCGCTGACGTCGGCGCTTGGGTTGCTTCTTGGAGGGGTCATCCTCCATTTTCTCCTCGCCATCCCCCGCTTTGGGGGTGTCCACCATGTATATGTCATATGACGAGGTGGCTTTCCAGTTCCCTATAGGTGCTAGTTCTTGATCGTCTCCTTCATCGGCATCCATGCCGTCGATGTCTTCGGAGTCAAAGTCGAGCATGTTGGTTAAATCGTCGACAGTGGCTACGAAGTGGGTGGTGGGTGGGCTACGAATATCTTCGTCATCCGCATCCCAACCGTGTTGGCCGTAGTCCGGCCAGGGCCCTCCTGACAAAGAGAGAGACTTTAACGAATTCAGGATATTGCCGAAAGGCGAGTGCTGAAAGACATCTGCGGCGGTGAACTCCATGACCAGAGCCCAATCGGGCTTAATCGGAAGAGGTGCGGGATTTACGGAGTCCGGATTGGAGTCCGGCACCTTGGAGTCACAGGCCTTGAGGGGGACTAGTCTGGTATCCGTCTCTATGGCCGTGGAGGTTGCAGTTTCCAGGGCGGCGTCCAACCGTCCGTCCCCGACTGGCGCAGCGGGCTCCGAGCTAATGGTCGGAGCGGACACCTGAGCGACGCTCTGGATGTTGTCCGATGACAGAGCTAAATCATGCCCATCGTGACAGTGCGGCGCGCCCGATCGTGGCTCGAATCTGTCGAAGATCAAGTCCCCGCGGATGTCGGCCGTGTAATTTAAGCTTCCAAACCTGGCTTGATGGCCAGGGGCATAGCTTTCGATCTGCTCCAGATGGCCGAACGAGTCGGCCCGCAGTGCGAAGCCGCCGAATACGAAGATCTGTCCGGGGAGAAAATTCTCATCCCGGACCGCATCGCGATCGTCGAGCGGAAGAAGACATCGGGCCTAAAGGCGACGACACAGAGGAACTCTCAATGAAAGCACCAATGTTGGTGTCAAAACCGGCGGATCTCGGGTATGGGGTCCCGAACTGTGCGTCTAGGCAGATGGTAACAGGAGACAAGGGACACGATGTTTTTACCCAGGTTCGGGCCCTCTCGATGGAGGTAAAACCCTACTCCTTCTTGATTAATATTGATGATATGGGTAGTACAAGAGTAGATCTACCACGAGATCAGAGTGGCTAAACCCTAGAAGCTAGCCTATGGTATAATTGTTGTTCGTCCTACGGACTAAAACTCTCCGGTTTATATAGACACCGGAGAGGGCTAGGGTTACACAGAGTCGGTTACAATGGGAGGAGATCTTCATATCGTATCACCAAGCTTGCCTTCCACGCCAAGGAAAGTCCCATCCGGACATGGGACGGAGTCTTCAATCTTGTATCTTCATAGTCTGGGAGTCTGGCCAAAGGTCTTAGTCCGGCCATCCGGACACCCCCTAATCCAGGACTCCCTCAGGCATTCTTGTCCATCCACTTGGCTAAAAGAAGGAAGAACCAAACAATCAAAACAACAAGTGGATGTCCTTGAATGAGTAAAATATGCACCAACATGCTCACACAATAAGATGGCAAATGAAATATGTGGCAAAGCATGCACAACCAATTCTAGCATCTATCAAACAATTGGCGATGACTAGGTCATCTATATATGAGTATATTGACTTAGGAGTCAAATGATAAACATTTGATCATAGGTCATACTCATCGTTTAAGCCCAAGTGGGGTTACCACTTTTACATAATGCATTGATGTGTTCACACCATTCGAGTTGCTTTGACTCAAGTCTTAGAGTTAAGCTCCCCCTAGATGTGAGATCCCCTTTTAGAGGGATGAACTAACCTTGGGTTTTGTCGATGATGACTTCATGTAGGTGTTGAAGATGTGGATGCTCAATGTTGATGTAGATCATTTGGAGCAATCCATTGGAGTGAGTTGCACTTTCAACATACCTACATGGGTTAGTCCCACAAGGAACAAACAAGAATATCCATAGACATAGACTGATGCACACACAAGATGATGTCCATGAAAACATTAGGTTACCTTGTTCCTTGCCTTACCAACATGAGGGTTTGTGACTCCTTGAACTAGTGCAAGATGTGGAAGTTGATTGCACTTGTCCTAGCCATAATAATATGAGTGAAGAATGTTGGCGGAGTCACCCTCAAGAACTCTCTAGTTCTTCTTCTTCGGGATCCACATCATCTTGATGGGAATCCTTGGAGTTGTAGTTGTACTTGATGAAGTAGAACTTGACGTAGTCTTGGGAATCCACTTGACCGAGACCTTAGGTGCTTCTTCAAATGCATCAATCTCTTCTTGAAGCTTGTCCTTGCCTTTGTGGTCTTGTGGTGGAAGATCATCTTGAGCTTGTGTTCCCTTGAAGGAAGTAGGATCATACTTCACTTGTTGAGGAACAAACTTCGTCTTGGGGTATTGATCTTCTTCCCACTCAACTCCATTGGCATTGAACTTTCGTTCAAAACCAACACCTTGATTCTTCCGGTGCCTTCCTTGCTTGCGTACAATTTCCTCGAATTGCTTACTCCCGGCAAGGCTCTTGTAAACACCTTTCTCTATAATTCCCTTCAATAAGCTATTTTCTTGCTCAAGTATAACTTGGCTAAGAGAATCATTAGTGGAATCAAGAGAACTACTAGAAGCAACAATATTGGATTTGACATTATTATTGTTACTACTAGGGGAAGTATCTTTCTTGTACTTGTTACTAGACTTGACTTGAGGCATGTAAGTAGATAGGAGTAAACGCTTGGCAATGTAAGAAGAACTTTTATTACGGAGATCATCATTGATTGCTTTTAAGAACTCATGCTCTTGCTCAAGATTGAGCTTTTCAAAGCGTAACTTCTCATGAGCCCTTAAAAGTTCTCGATGATCTTCGAAGATAGTTTCATGAGCCAATTTAAGATTGTTTAGTTCTTTAGTTAGAAGCTCAACCTTCTCCTTATCATTGTCATTCGTTTTATCTTGATTAGCATGATTAATTAACGTTTCATCATAGTATCCATCACTAGAGTTGTCAACAAGTAAATCATCATCCACAAGCAAGTCATCTTCATCACTATTGAAATCAACATACTCAGGATGTGTTACCTTTGGACCTTTGGCCATGAAGCATCTTCCAATTCCTTCATTTGGTGAATCAAATATGTCGTAGGAGTTGGTTGACACAAGTGCTAGACCGGCAACACCTTCATCTTGAGTATATTCGGAGTCAGAGTGATAGCTTCTCTCGGAGTGTTTGTCGGAGTCGGAGCCGGAGCCGGAAACCCATTCACCAACATGAGCTTGATGTATTCGTTTTGTGTAGCTCCTTGATGACTTGTCCTTCCTTTCCGAATCTTTGCTTCTCCGTGAGGATCTTCGTTCATAATGATCATCTCTACTCCTACTCTCTCATGGTGGTGTCTTTTGCTTCTTCTTTTTGGAGAATCTTCTCTTCTTTTGTAGGGTGCCGTACACTCATTGGAATAGTGTCCAGGCCTCCCACAATTGTAGCAATTGCGCTCTCAACTGGAAGATCTTTTGTCATGGTAAGACCTTGACTTGGAGCTTCTTTCTTTGCTTCTACTCTTGTAGAATTTGTTGAAGTTCTTCACCATTAGGCTCAATTCTTCATTGAAGGTTTGTTTCTCACTTGATGATGTGGGGGCTTCACTTGAGGCTTTGTAAGCACCACTTGACTTGTTGTGAAGTTCCTCCTTATCCTTGAGTGACATCTCATGAGCAACAATTCTTCTAATGACTTCCGTTGGCTTGAGATCTTTGTAGTTTGGCATCATTTGGATCAATGTGCACACAGTATCATACTTTCCATCCAATGCTCTTAGGATCTTCTTGATGATGAATCTGTCGGTCATCTCTTCACTCCCTAAGCTGGCAATCTCATTTGTAATAAGAGCAAGCCTAGAGTACATTTCAGCGACACCTTCACCATCCTTCATTTTGAACTTGTCAAGCTGACTTTGGAGCACATCCAACTTGGATTCCTTGACGGATTCGGTACCTTCGTGCATATCAATCAAAGTGTCCCAAATTTCCTTTGCATTCTCAAGACGGCTGGTTTTGTTGAATTCTTCGGGGCACAATCCGTTGAAGATGATATCACAAGCTTGAGTGTTGTATTGCAGCATCTTCAATTCTTCTGCATTAGCTTCACGGTTTGGCTCTCTCCCATCAAAGAATTCACCTTGCAAGCCAATACAAATAATAGCCCAAACGGCGAGGTTATGTCCAAGAATATGCATTTTCATCTTATGCTTCCAACTAGCAAAATTAGTACCATCAAAGTAAGGACCTCTACGGTGATAATTTCCCTCTCTAGACGCCATACTCTCCTAGGTTGTGAAACCAAGGCTATGACCACCAAAAGCTATGGAAATCAAAGCAAATGGAGACCAAAGCTCTTATACCACTTGTAGGACCTTGAAGTATGTCTAGAGGGGTGGTGATTAGACTACTTGACCAATTAAAAACTTAACCTTTTCCCAATTTTAGAGTTAGGCAGGTTTTAGCTATCTTAGGACAAGTCAAGCAATCATCACACTATTCAAGCAAGCATGCAAAGAGTATATAGGCAGCGGAAATTAAAGCATGCAACCTGCAAGAAAGTGATGGGAAGGGTTTGGAGGATTCAAACGCAGTTGGAGACACGGATGTTTTTGGTGTGGTTCCGATAGGTGGTGCTATCGTACATCCACGTTGATGGAGACTTCAACCCACGAAGGGTAACGGTTGGCGAGTCCACGGAGGGCTCCACCCAAGAAGGATCCACGAAGAAGCAACCTTGTATATCCCACCATGGTCGTCGCCCACGAAGGACTTGCCTCACTAGCGGTAGATCTTCACGAAGTAGGCGATCTCCTTGCCCTTACAAACTCCTTGGTTCAACTCCACAATCTTGTCGGAGGCTCCCAAGTGACACCTAGCCAATCTAGGAGACACCACTCTCCAAGAAGTAACAAATGGTGCGTTGATGATGAACTCCTTTCTCTTGTGCTTCAAATGATACTCTCCCCAACACTCAACTCTCTATCATAGGATTAGGATCTGGTAGAAAGAAGATTTGAGTGGAAAGCAACTTGGGGAAGGCTAGAGATCAAGATTCATATGGTAGGAATGGAATATCTTGGCCTCAACACATGAGTAGGTGGTTCTTTCTCAGAAATGGTAAGTTGGAAGTGTAGGTTTAGTCTGATGGCTCTCTCCATGAATGAAGAGGAGGTGGAGGGGTATATATAGCCTCCACACCAAATCTAACCGTTACACACAACTTACCAAACTCGGTGGGACCGATTCAACAGACTCGGTCAGACCGATTTAGTAAACCTAGTGACCGTTAGTGATTTTCGGTGGGACTGACATGCAACTCGGTAAGACCGATTCGGCTAGGGTTAGGGCATAACGTAATCTCGGTAAGACCGATTACACAAACTCGGTGAGACCGATTTCGGTAATAAGCTTTCCAGAGAGTTGGTCAGGTAAACTCGGTGGGACCGATTTGCTCTTTTTGGTGAGACCGAAATGTTACAAAAGGGAAACACAGAGTTTACATTGCAATCTCGGTGGGACCGATCGCTCACTTCGGATTGACCGAAACGTTACGAAGGGAAACAGAGAGATTACAATCCCATCTCGGTGAGACCGAGATCCCTATCGGTAGAACCGATTTGCCTAGGGTTTGTGGCAATGGCTATGACATTTGAAATCGGTGGCGCCGTATAGGAAGAATCGGTGTGACCGATTTTGGCTTTGGGTTTAGGTCATTTGTGGATGTGAGAAAGTAGCTGAGGGTTTTGGAGCATATCACTAAGCACATGAAGCAAGAGGCTCATTAAGCAACACCTCATCCCTCCTTGATAGTATTGGCTTTTCCTATAGACTCAATGTGATCTTGGATCACTAAAATATAAAATGAAGAGTCTTGAGCTATTGAGCTTGAGCCAATCCTTTGTCCTTAGTATTTTGAGGGATCCACTTTCATCATCCATGCCATGCCATTCATTGAGCTTTCCTGAAATAATAGTCTTGGAATAGCATTAGCTCAATGAGCTATATGTTGTTATGAATTACCAAAACCACCTAGGGATAGTTGCACTTTCAGATAGTCTGGGAGATCATGGATCACTTCAACGATCCGGAGCAGTGGAGAATGCAGGTGGAATACGCTACACTGAAGAAGGCTAGGGATGCTTGGAGAAATTGGAAGCACTTGTTGTACAATAATTACTTTAGTGAAGGCAAGGACCCAATGCCCGCATACCCCCAAATTACAAAGGCAGACTGGGCAGAATTCAAAAGGGCTAGGGCAACTAAAGAGTTTGCTGAGAAGAGTTTCAAGCAATCGGGACTTCAGAAGACGAACACACACCCCCACCGTATGGGTGTGGCAGGATACTACGGCATGAAACCGATATGGGACTAGGAGGACGAAGAAGCAGTAGCAACGGGTGGGGAACCGGCCTTTAGTGAAATCAGGGGCGAATGCGCAAGAGTCTACTTGCGGACACGTGCAATGAGGCGTGATGACGGAATTTATTACTTTAAAAACTCACATGACGAAAAACTTTATCAAGTGATGGTAGAGGCTTCCAAGATCCCTGGAAGGTTCTACAGGAACTCAGGGCCATGCGAAATTCTATCCATTGCTCTGGAAACAAAAGAGCCCCCTGGTCGTGCAAGGGGTATAGGTGTTAATGTCCCGCACAAGAGGGCTTTCACACTCAGCAAAAAAGAGAGGCTCGGCATGAAAAAAGCGAAGAGTGAAATGAAGAAGAATGAATTGTATGAAAGGTCGAGGAAGGAAATGTATCTGGCTGTTCGAAAGGATCTTGAGCAGTCAATGATGATTGGGAAGACTCTAACATTGACAGATAGCCAGCAGATGGGAGGGGAGGCGGGCATGGAGGATGCTGCTTATTGCGCAACAACATAGCATAAGAGTAGATGTGCAGCAGCTGACCCTAGCGACACTAAGACTACAGCTGCTCGTGATGATATTATATCTGATCTATCTGGAATGAAAGACAGACTGAAGGGCGTGCTTACACATTATGAAGGTACATCAAAATGTGCAACAACCTGGGTTTTCCCACCCTTCTTGGAAGAAGGCCTCTTGTTGGACAATGTGCCATTGAAGCCGGGCTGTGTGAAGTTCTACGTGACTGAAGTAAAGCCTGGATTCAATGAATTTTCTCTCAAGAATGTCCTAGGAGACTTTGATGATCAAAGGACCTTGGGAGAAACATTGTTACATCACATCTAGTGGCCACGAAAGGAAATAGAGTTCATCGATGAGATCCCTGAAGCCCCGCCAAGAGCAACCAATGTCGCCCCTCAACCAGTGACACTCTCCTTGCCACAGCAGCTCTCACGTGCTTCCCCCAAAGAACTTAGTACTCGTAATCCGACGGCTGATGCATCAACCTGTGATCAGCTGGTCCGACTTTGGGGCGTACAGGCCATGTCATCCTCCGCCCCAAATCAGCCAGTGGCAAGGCCTACAACTGCTGAAGACACACCACCGGTTCAGATGCCGGCCACTGAAGCACTGGGGGGAGACCCAGCTGCAGCACATGCTCAGCAGACCAACATAATGGAACGGACTGCAAAGTAGTCTGATGCTTCAGAACCGCCTGCTAAGCAGTCTGTAGGTCCAGAACCGACCGCTCATCAGTCCGTCGGTCCGCAATCGTGTGATCAGCATACTAATGCGTCAACACTTCCTGCTCAGCAAACCAATGCGTTGGCACGACCTCCTTAGCAAACCGACAAGTTGGCACCACCTGCGCAGAAACTGGACTTAGCTTGAACGCATGCTTAGCAGTCCGATGCCTCTGCTCCTACAGCCCAGCAGTCCGTCACAGCACCACCGCTAGCTTAGCAGTCTGGCAAAGATAAACCGTCTGCTAAGCAGTCCGTCAAAGCTTCACCATCTGCTCGGCAGTCTACCTTGTAAGCAACCAGACGTTCTGCCAGAAATGTCAAGTACCAAGAAGGACGTGGCCAAAAAGCATACACCCGTGAAGAAGCGCATGCTACCTCTTGAGCTTGCGTTGGTTTCCCATTGAAGAGGAAAGGGTGATGCAGCAAAGTAGCGTAAGTAATTCCCTCAGTTTTGAGAACCAAGGGATCAATCCAGTAGGAGACGACGCACAAGTCACCGAATACCTGCACAAACAATCAAGAACTTGCAACCAACGTGATAAAGGGGTTGTCAATACCTTCACGATCACTCGCAAAAGTGAGATCTGATAGAGATAGATAAACGGTAAAGTAAATATTTTTGGTATTTTTTATGTATAGACTAGAAAGTAAAGATTGCAAAATAATAGATCGGAAATAGCAAGATGTAAACGAGATTAAATAATATGGAAAAGAGACTTAATATAATGGAAAATAGACCCGAGGGCCATAGGTTTCACTAGTAGCTTCTCACGAGATAACATGTATTACGGTGGGTGAACAAATTACTGCCGAGCAATTGATAGAAAAGCGCATAATTATGACGACATCTAAGGCAATGATCATGAACATAGGCATCATGTCCATGTCAAGTAGACCGACTCCTGCCTGCATCTACCACTATTACTCCACACACCGACCGCTATTTAGAATGCATCTAGAGTATGAAGTTCATAAGAACGGAGTAACGCATTAAGCAAGATGACATGATGTAGAGGAATTAACTCAAGCAATATGATGAAAACCCCATCTTGTTCTCCTCGATTGCAACAATACAATACGTGCCTTGCTGCCCCTACTGTCACTGGGAAATGACACCGCAAGATTGAACCCAAAGCTAAGCACTTCTCTCATGGCAATAAAGATCAATCTAGTAGGCCAAACTAAATCGATAATTCAAATAGACTTGCAAAGATATCAAATCATGCATATAAGAATTCAGAGAAGAACCAAATAATATTCATAGATAATCTTGATCATAAATCCACAATTCATCGGATCTCGGCAAACACACTGCAAAAGAGTATTACATCGAATAGATCTCCAAGAACATCGAGGAGAACTTTGTATTGAGAATCAAAGAGAGAGAAGAAGCCATCTAGCTAATAACTATGGACCCCGAAGGTCCGTGTTAAACTACTCACGTTTCACCGGAGAGGTAATGGTGTTGATGTAGAAGCCCTCCGTGATAGAATCCCCCTCCGGCAGATTGCCGGAAAAGGCCCCAAGATGGGATCTCACTGGTACAGAAGGTTGCGACGGTGGAAAAGTGGTTTCGTGGCTCCCTGTGATGTTTTTAGGGTATAAGAGTATATATAGGCGAAAGAACTAGGTAGGTGGAGCTATGAGGGGCCCACAAGGGTGGGGGCGCACCCTCCTGCCTCACGGCCTCCTCGTTACATCTCCGACTTCATCTCCAAGTCTTTTGGTTTGCTTTTGGTCCAAGAAAGATCATCGCGAAGGTTTCATTCTGTTTGGACTCTGTTTGGTATTCCTTTTCTGCAAAACTCTAAAATAGGCAAAAAAAACAAAAAGTGGCACTGGGCCCTCGGTTAATAGGTTAGTCGCAAAAATAATATAAAAGAGCATATTAAAACCCATTCAACATCCAAAACAGATAATATAATAGCATGGAACAATCCAAAATTATAGATACGTTGGAGACATATCAAGCATCCCCAAACTTAATTCCTGCTTGTCCTCGAGTAGGTAAATGATAAAAACATAATTTTTGATGTGGAATGATAAAAACAGAATTATATTTATCAATGTAATTTTCTTTATTGTGGCATGAATGTTCAGATCCAAAAGATTCAAGACAAAAGTTTAATATTGACATAACAACAATAATACTTCAAGCATACTAACAAAGCAATCATGTCTTCTCAAAATAACATGGCCAAACAAAGCTACCCCTACAAAATCATATAGTCTGGTTATGCTCTATCTTCATCACACAAAGTATTTAATCATGCACAACCCCGATGACAAGCCAAGCAATTGTTTCATACTTTGATGTTCTCAAACTTTTTCAATCTTCACACAATAGATGAGCGCGAGCCATGGACATAGCACTATAGGTGGAATAGAATGGTGGTTGTGGAGAAGACAAATGGGAGAAGGTAGTCACACATCAACTAGGCATATCAACGGGCTATGGAGATGCCCATCAATAGATATCAATGTGAGTGAGTAGGGATTGCCATGCAACGGATGCACTAGAGCTATAAATGTATGAAAGCTCAAAAATAAACTAAGTGGGTGTGCATCCAACTTGCTTGCTCACAAGACCTAGGGCATTTTTTAGGAAGCCCATCATTGGAATATACAAGCCAAGTTCTATAATGAAAAATTCCCACTAGTATATGAAAGTGACAACATAGGAGACTCTCTATCATGAAGATCATGGTGCTACTTTGAAGCACAAGTGTGGAAAAAGGATAGTACCATTGCCCCTTCTCTCTTTTTCTCTCATTTTTTATTTGGGCATTTTCTCTTTTTTATGGCCTCTTTTTTTCGTTCGAAGTCCCGTCCCGACTTGTGGGGGAATCATAGTCTCCATCATCCTTTCCTCACTAGGACAATGCTCTAATAATGAATATCATCACACTTTTATTTACTTACAACTCAAGAATTACAACTCGATACTTAGAACAAAATATGACTCTATGGAATGCCTTCGGCGGTGTACCGGGATGTGAAATGATTCAAGAGTGACATGTATGAAAAATTATGAACGATGGTTTTGCCACAAATACGATGTCAACTATATGATCATGCAAAGCAATATGATAATGATGGAGCGTGTCGTAATAAATGGAATGGTGGAAAGTTGCATGGCAATATATCTCGGAGGCTATGCACATGCCACAATAGGTAGGTATGGCGGCTGTTTTGAGGAAGGTATAAGGTGGGTGTATGGTGCCGGCGAAAGTTGTGCGGTACTAGAGAGGCTAGCAATGGTAGAAGGGTGAGAGTGCGTATTATCCATGGACTCAACATTAGTCATAAAGAACTCACATACTTATTGCAAAAATCTATTAGTTATCAAAACGAAGTACTATGCGCATGCTCCTAGGGGATAGATTGGTAGGAAAAGACCATCACTCGTCCCCGACCGCCACCCATAAGGAAGACAATCAATTAATAAATCATGCTCCAACTTCATCACATAATGGTTCACCATACGTGCATGCTACGGGAATCACAAACTTTAACACAAGTATCTCTCAAATTCACAACTACTCTACTAGCATGACTCTAATATCACCATCTTCATATCTCAAAACAATCATAAAGAGTCAAACTTCTCATAGTATTCAATGCACCTTAGATGAAAGTTTTTATTATACCCATCTTGGATGCCCATCATATGAGGACCAATTTTTTAACCAAAGCAAATTAGCATGATGTTCTAAAAGACTCTCAAAATAATATAAGTAAAGCATGAGAGATAAACAATTTCTATAAAATAAAACCACCGCCGTGCTCTAAAAAGATATAGGTGAAGCACTAGAGCAATATTGTCGAGCTCAAAAGATACATGTGAAGCAGATAGAGTATTCTAATAAATCACAATTCATGCGTCTCTCTCCCAAAAGGTGTGTACAGCAAGGATGATTGCGGTAAACTAAAAAGCAAAGACTCAAATCATACAAGACGCTCCAAGCAAAACACATATCATGTGGTGAATAAAAATATAGCCCCAAGTAAAGTTACCGATAGACGAAGACGAAAGAGGGGATGCCTTACGGGGCATCCCCAAGCTTAGGATTTTGGTTGTCCTTGAATTTTAACTTGGGGTGCCTTGGGAATCCCCGATCTTAGGCTCTTGCCAATCCTTATTCCAAAGTCCATCAAATCCTTACCCAAAACTTGAAAAGTTCACAACACAAAACTTCAACAGAAAATCTCATGAGCTCCGTTAGTATAAGAAAATAAACCACCACTTTAAGGTACTGTAATGAACTCATTCTTTATTTATATTGGTGTTAAACCTACTGTATTCCAACTTCTCTATGGTTCATACCCCCCGATACTACTCATGGATTCATCAAAATAAGCAAATAACACACGAAAAACAGAATCTGTCAAAAACAGAACAGTCTGTACCAATCTGTAACTTTTGAATACTTATGTAACTACAAAAATTATGGAATAAACTGGTGGACATGAATATTTTTTCTATTAAGCTTCGGCAAAAAGAATCAACCTAAAATAACTCTTCTGTAAAAAAAGACAGCTATTCTCGTGAGCACAAAAGTTTCTATTTTTTACAGCAAGATCGCAAAGACTTCACCCGAGTCTTCCCAAAGGTTCTACTTGGCACAAACACTAATTAAAATGTAAAACCACATCTAACCAGAATCTAGATAAATTATTTATTACTAAACAGGAGCAAATTAAATAACAAAAATAAAATTGGGTTGCCTCCCAACAAGTGCTATCATTTAACGCCCCTAGCTAGGCATAAAAACACGAATAGATCTAGGTATTGCCATCTTTGGTATGCAATCCATAAGTGGCTCTCATAATAGATTTATAAGGCAATTTAATTTTCTTCCTAGGAAAGTGTTCCATGCCCTTCCTTAACAGAAATTGGAATCTAATATTTCCTACTTTCATATCAATAATTGCACCAATCGTTTTAAGGAAAGGTCTACCGAGAATAATAGGACATGTAGGATTGCAATCTATATCAAGAACAATGAAATCTATGGGCACATAATTCCTATTTGCAACAATAAGAACATCATTAATCCTTCCCATAGGTTTCTTAATGGTGGAATTCGCAAGATGCAAATTTAAAGAACAATCATCAAATTCACGTAAACCTAGCACATCACACAAAGTTTTTGGAATTGTGGAAACACTAGCACCCAAATCACACAAAGCATAACATTCATACTTTTAATCTTAATCTTAATAGTAGGTTCCCACTCATCATAAAGTTTTCTAGGGATAGAAACTTCTAGTTCAAGCTTTTCTTCAAAATATTGCATCAAAGCATCAACGATATGTTTAGTAAAAGCTTTATTTTGATTATCAGCATGAGGAGAATTTAACACGGATTGCAACAAGGAAATACAATCTATTAAAGAACAATTATCATAATTAAATTCCTTGAAATCCAAAATAGTGTGTTCATTGCTACTTAAAGTTTTGGCCTCTTCAATCCCACTTTCATCATTTTTTGCATCTAGATCTAAAAACTCCAAATAATTGGGACGCCTTTTAACTAAAGTTGACTCATATCCAGTCCCATCTTTATCAAGATTCATATTGGAGAAAAAGACAAAGATTTAATAGGAGTCACATCAATCACTTTTAGATCTTCATCATTATTATCATGTAGGTCTTTCGGTTTAGCGGCCATCTTATTGACTAAAGTGGCTTGTTTATCAGAAATTTGGCCTACTAATTTTTCAAAATGAGCTTAAAACCATAAAAGTCCTTAGACATATCATCGAACTCTTTATTCATGTATTCCATAAAACTTTTTTGTTCTTTAAGCTTGTTTCTGAAGAAATTATTATGCTTAAATTGCAAAGACATAAAGCTTCTAACGTTCTTTTCAATTTCTTCCAACCTCCTAAAGTGAGGATCAATGCTTTTTGGCAGAGCCATCAAAGCAAACAGGCACACCAACACAAAAGCACACAAGAAGAAACTGAGAAGAGACGAGCGGAAGAGGGGCAAAGAAAAGGCAAAGGTTTTCGAAAAATCATTTTAGAAGTGGGGGAAAGGAAAATGAGAGGCGAATGGCGAATAATGTAATGCAAGGGAGAAGAGGTTATGATGGATACTTGGTATGGCTTGACTTGACGGAGGTCTCCCAAGAAACGACGCCAAAAATCCTTCTTGCTACCTCCTGAGCTGGTTTTCCCTTGAAGAGGAAGGGTGATGCTGCAAATTAGCATAAGTATTTCCCTCAGTTTTGAGAACCAAGGTATCAATCCAGTAGGAGATGACACACAAATCACCGAATACTTGCACAAACAATCAAGAACTTGCAACTAACGTGATAAAGGGGTTGTCAATCCCTTCATGGTCACTCGCAAAAGTGAGATCTGATAGAGATAGATACACAGTAAAGTAAATATTTTTGGTATTTTTGATGTATAGATTGGAAAGTATAGATTGCAAAATAATAGATCAGAAACTAGCAAGATGTAAACGAGATTCCATAATATGGAAAAGAGACTTAATATAATGGAAAAGAGACTGAGGGGGGCATAGGTTTCACTAGTAGCTTCTCTCGAGATAGCATGTATTATGGTGGTGAACAAATTACTGCCGAGCAATTGATAGAAAAGCGCATAATTATGACGACATCTAAGGCAATGATCATGAACATAGGCATCATGTCCATGTCAAGTAGACCGACTCCTGCCTGCATCTACCACTATTACTCCACACACCGACCGCTATTTAGAATGCATCTAGAGTATGAAGTTCATAAGAACGGAGTAACGCATTAAGCAAGATGACATGATGTAGAGGAATTAACTCAAGCAATATGATGAAAACCCCATCTTGTTCTCCTCGATTGCAACAATACAATACGTGCCTTGCTGCCCCTACTGTCACTGGGAAATGACACTGCAAGATTGAACCCAAAGCTGAGCACTTCTCTCATGGCAGTAAAGATCAATCTAGTAGGCCAAACTAAATCGATAATTCAAAGAGACTTGCAAAGATATCAAATCATGCATATAAGAATTCATAGAAGAACCAAATAATATTCATAGATAATCTTGATCATAAATCCACAATTCAGCGGATCTCGGCAAACACACCGCAAAAGAGTATTACATCGAATAGATCTCCAAGAACATCGAGGAGAACTTTGTATTGAGAATCAAAGAGAGAGAAGAAGCCATCTAACTAATAACTATGGACCCGAAGGTCTGTGGTAAACTACTCACGCTTCATCAGAGAGGTAATGGTGTTGATGTAGAAGCCCTCCATGATCGAATCCCCCTCCGGCAGATCACCGGAAAAGGCCCCAAGATGGGATCTCACGGGTACATAAGGTTGCAGCGGTGGAAAAGTGGTTTCATGGCTCCCCCTGATGTTTTTAGGGTATAAGAGTATATATAGGTGAAAGAACTAGGTCAGTGGAGCTACAAGGGGCCCATGAGGGTGGGGGCGTGCCTACCCCCCTGGGCGCGCCCTCCTGCCTCGTGGCCTCCTTGTTATGTCTCCGACTTCATCTCCAAGTCTTCTGGTTTGCTTTCGGTCCAAGAAAGATCATCGCGAAGGTTTCATTCTGTTTGGACTCCGTTTGGTATTCCTTTTCTGCAAAACTCTAAAATAGGCAAAAAAAACAGAAACTGGCACTGGGCCCTCGGTTAATAGGTTAGTCCCAAAAATAATATAGAAGAGCATATTAAAGCCCATTAAACATCCAAAACAGATAATATAATAGCATGGAACAATCAAAAATTATAGATACGTTGGAGACGTATCAACGTGGCGTGAGAGTGAAGAGGAAAGAGAACGATTGCCTCTTGCTTAAAGCACTCATCGCCCGGAACCAAATTAACAGCAGGTTGTTCGAATCGGGGAGTAATGTTATTTCTGACGACATGGATGATGAAGAAGTGGAACTAATGCTTGCTAAAAGTAAAGTAGACGTACTTGAAGTACGCAATTACGTCCATGGCCAGCCATTTCTTGTTGGCGAATACTTTGATGAGTGCAGCTCCAGTTGCCGCAAGTTACATGAAATGTTGCATGGATCAAATGTCACTAGGTCTGGGTCATCATGGTTTGCTAGTCCACTTCAAGAGAGATCATTTCCGACATGATGCTGGTTCATTCGATGTGAGTTTCGAGTACTTACATCTCTTCTTCAACTTCAACGAGCTCGATGCCACTCTTGTTAGATGCCTGAATTTGTAAGTACTTAACAAACTTTGATCAAGTTCTCCATACAAGGTTGTAAATGATAAACAGCTAACTGCATTTTATTCCTCTCAGGGGACTGAACACGCAAAGAAGAAAAAGGGAGAGTGTGTATTTCATGGATCCCGCATTAGCAAATGGCACAACATTACATGGTAAGGATGAACGGGACTGGGCTGTTAACACGGCCGTCCGTATCTTCGAAAACACGTCCCATGCAGAATCATTTCTCTGGCCATATCATGAAAGGTGAGTCAAGTAAACAACCACGCATACACTGATTGTCTTTCAGATTTCGACATAATTCGTAAGTTCATGGCTTTCTTAATATGTAGCGGTCACTGGATATTGGTATTCATTGTTCCAAACAAGAACACAATTTACTACATTGATTCTCTCTGAGAGTCAACAAATGCTCAGGATCTGACGCATATTGAGGAACTGATGGATAGGTATTGGATTATATGATGTTGAAATTAATTTGCATTCGTATCTGGTTCAATAATTGATGTTGTCAAAATCCATCTTCATTTGCAATGTGCTCGCATTGTGGAAAACAAAACTAGGGAACCTGTTCAAGAGGGAACTACCTCTACAGCATGAGATCGTTTCTCCGGTAACACACCGAAATCCATCATTTTTGGAAAATTTATCCAATAGTCTGCAAATATCTTTTCTTACGCTAGTCAAATGTTCAAGCTTCTAAATAAACCTCTTTCTATTTTGTCCAAAGAAAAATAATACATCTAACACCGGTTAGGTTGTTCCTAACAGGACAAATACATGACTAATTATGTACAAAAAATCCAGTGTGCTCAGCAAGAGGCAGGGACCAATCTTTGTTGATAATATGTTTGCAGACACATGATCTCCATCTGCAAAGCTGCTGGTAGTTGTGATGATCCTTGCGAATTAGTACCAGTAAGTCTATCTTAATTAATATCTTCTACTCCACTCATATGGCACATTCTGATCTTAAAAATATTGTAGCTCATCTTAGAACCGAGGACCCATGAACCGCCCCCGGCTGGTGAATTGCTGATGGTTCAGAAATTTATCAGCGACTTCCTGAATCACTACATCTATCCCATTGGTGATAATGAAGATTTCAGCATGCCTTCTCCTGAAACACTAAGTAAGAGTTAGCCGCTAAACATATGCGCATGGATCCATTGTTTTCCATCTGATAACGTCTTCGTATTTTGTACACTATGATTAATTATGTAATGCATATACGTGTGCACAATCATTGGAATTTAGCTACAATATGTTCAATTGCAATTGTTGCAAAATCTGATGAATGTTCTTCATGTGGACACTATTTGTTCAATTGAATATTGTGGCGAATTTGCTTTTTGTGTGCTGATTCAAAATGGGATAATCTTGTTTATTTGTTCAATTGAATATTGTGGCCAATTTGCTTTATGTGTGCCGGTTCAAAATGGGATATTTTTGTTTATTTGTTCAATTGAATATTGTGGCGAATTTTCTTTTTGCATGCCGATTTTGGGATATTTTTGTTTTAACCTAGAAATTGCTCCACACACGGTTCAACTAAATGGGTGTGTGCGGTCCACATCAGAAAGCATACGTCAATCGTAGCGGAACCGTCGGTGATACACAGCAGACCGCAAACGATTTGCAGCGCTACTACATGTGCGTAGGCTCTCCGGAACCGTTTGTGATATCAAGTTATCGCACATGAGAACTTGGAGTAAATCGTGTCCAATGTAAAATACAATCTCAGTCATAATTTTTTTAGGAAACATGTGGGATCCAAAACGAAAAGCACACGTCACTCTAGCCGCAACCGTTGGTGATACACAACAAATCACAAACGGTCTGCAGCACTTGTATGTGTGCAAAGGGGATCCTGAACCGTTTGTGATAGAACATTATCATAGATGATAAATATTGGGAGAACGTGTACGATGGGGTCTTGCATGGCAGATGGGTTCCGTAGAAAAATCGTGTGTGGTAGGGCACATATCGCACACAGTTCATATGTTGGCCCGTGTGCCTTACATACTGTTTCCCAAACGGTTCATTACGACACACCGTTAGGTTTCGCTGCGTCATTAGAAACATTTAATCACCAATCCTACACGTGCGAAAGAATTTCGTGTGTGCTACATCACACACGATTACGTTTTGCAAGGCCTCTGGATCATGGATTCATATCCCCAACTGTTTCTGGGTCGTGTGGGAAGGACCCCCTATCGCCCACCCGCACTTGGCGACGGTTCCAAATGTTGTCGCAGAAAGGGGTTTAAAACCGTTTGTATAGCACCGATGCGTACCAGTGCACCGTTGGGGCTGACGGTTTGTACTAGTAGCTATGTGTTTAATCTCTCTCTCTCTCTCGTGTTCTTGAGATGTCACGATCTTGATGTATTGCGGGCTTTGTTAATATAGTCGGATCATATGGTGTTTTCCCCTCTCTATCTTGTTGTGATGAATTGAGTTTTTCCCTTTGAGATTTCGTTGTTATTGGATTGAATACTTTTATGGATTTGAGAACACTTGATATATGTCTTGCAATTAAATACTCGTGGTGACAATGGGGTATCATATTGATTCACTTGATATATGTTTTGGCATTCAACTCGCGGATTCCCGCGGTGACATTGGGGTAATCTATGCATAGGGGTTGATGCATGTTCTTGTCTTTGTTTCTCCGGTAGAAATCTTGGGGCACTCTTTGAAGTTCTTTGTGTTGGATTGAGTATTATGAATATGAATATGCTTTGGTGTTATTTTAGTACAAACTCTAGGATAGAACAAACAGAAAGAATAGCTTTGTGTTATTTTAGTACGAACTCTTGAATACATCAAACAGAAAGAATAGCTTTGAGGTGGTTTCGTACCGTACAAACAATTCCGTCTTATGTTCTCTACTAGATAGGAACTTTGGAGTGATTCTTCATCGCACTTTGAGGGATAATCATATGATTCAACTATGTTAGCATTGTTGAGAGATTGCACTAGTAAAAGTATGCACCTTAGGCCTCATTTTCCATCATTGCAATACCGTTTCTGCTCCTTTTTACTATCTACTACTTTTCTGTTTTTTATTGTTCGCACTACAAAAACTCATATCTACTATCCATACTACACTTTTACCACATCTCTTCGCTGAACTAGTGCACCTATACAATTTACCGTTGTATTGGGTGTGTTGGGGACACAAGAGATTTCTTGTATTTGATTGTAGGGTTGCTTGAGAGAGACTATCTTCATCCTACGCCTCCCATGGATCGATAAACCTTAGGTCATCCACTTAAGAGAAAATTGCTACTGTCCTACAAAACTCTGCATTTGGAGGCCCAACATGTGTCTATAAGTATAAAGTTGCATAGTAGACATCACTCCTGGGTAAAAAAGATAGATAAAATTGTAGTAGATTGGATAAATAGATCCCGCGGAAACACGAAATAAATTAAATAACACTTCCATTGGTGCCTTTCCGATGATGCATGAGTAGTTCTTCGTAGACCTATGGGTCCGTAGGTAGTAGCTAGATGGCTTCCTCTCTCTCTCTTGATTATCAATACAATGGTCTCTTGGAGATCCATATGATGTAAGTCTTTTTGCAGGTTGTTTGTTGGGATCCGATGAACTTTGAGTTTATGATCAGATCTATGTTTTTATCTATGAAAGTTATTTGAGTCTTCTTTGATCTCTTATATGCATGATTGCTTATAGCCTTGTATTTCTTCTCCAATATTTGGGTTTTGTTTGGCCAACTTGATCTATTTATCTTGCAATGGGAAGAGGTTCTTTGTAGTGGGTTCGATCTTACGGTGCTTGATCCCAGTGATAGAAGGGGAACCGACACGTATGTATCGTTGCTACTAAGGATAACAAGATGAGATCTATATCTCCGCAATAGATGAACGGATCCCGTATACATCATGCCACTGTTCTTATTGCATTACCTTGTTTTCCCATGAAGTTAATACACTAGATGCATGCTGGATAGTGGTTGATGTCTGGAGTAATAGTAGTAGATGCAGGTAGGAGTCGGTCTACTAAACTTGGATGTGATGCCTATATAATGATCATTGCCTGGATATCGTCATGATTATTTGAAGTTCTATCAATTGCCCAACAGTAATTGTTTTCCCACTGTTTGCTATTTTTCTCAAGAGAAGCCACTGGTGAAACCTATGGCCCCCGAGTATCTTTTCATCATATTTGCCTTTGCGATCTATTTTCCCTTGCATTTATTTTTAGATCTATTAAACCGAAAATACAAAAATACCATGATGCAATTTATTTATTCCGCGATCTATTTATCCTATCTACCACTTTTACCTCACGGTTTTTGCCTATCTTGAGGCACCGTACCCGGAAGGGATTGACAACCCCTTTAACACATCGGGTTGCGAGTATTTGTTATTTGTGTGTAGGTGTTGTTTACGTGGTGTGAGGAGGTTCTCCTACTGGTTCGACAACCTTGGTCTCATCACTGGGGAAAATACCTACCGTTGCTATACTGCATCATCCCATCCTCTTTGGGGAAATACCAACGTAGTTCTAGCAGACATCACTGCCCCTACTATCACTGGGAAATTACACCGCAAGATTGAACCCAAAGCTAAGCGCTTCTCCCATTGCAAGAAAGATCAATCTAGTAGGCCAAACTAAACCAATAATTCGAAGAGACTTGCAAAGATATGAAATAATGCATATAAGAATTCAGAGAAGAAACAAATGATATTCATAGATAATCTGATCATAAATCCACAATTCATCGGATCTCGGCAAACATACTGCAAAAGAATATTACATCGAGTAGATCTCCAAGAACATTGAGGATAACATGGTATTGAGAATCAAAGAGAGAGAAGAAGCCATCTAGCTAATAACTATGGACCCGAAGGTTTGTGGTAAACTACTCACGCTTCATCGGAGAGGTAATGGTGTTGATGTAGAAGCCCTCCGTGATCGAATCCCCCTTCGACAAGACGCCAAAAAAGGTCCCTAGATGGGATCTCACAAGTACAGAAGGTTACAGCGGTGGAAAAGTGGTTTTGTGGCTCCCCTGGATGTTTTTAGGGTATATGAGTATATACAGGCGAAGGAACTAGGTCAGGGGAGCTACAAGGGCCCCACGAGGGTGGGGGCATGCCCTACCCCCCAGGCGTGCCCTCCTGCCTCGTGGCCGCCTCGTTGCATCTCCGACTTCATATCCAAGTCTTCTGGTTTGCTTTCGGTCCAAGAAAGATCATCGCGAAGGTTTCATTCCGTTTGGACTTCGTTTGGTATTCCTTTTCTTCGAAACTCTAAAATAGGCACACAAAAAATAGAAGCTGGCACTGGGCCCTCGGTTAATAGGTTAGTCCCAAAAATAATATAAAATAGCATATAAATGCCTATTAAACATCCAAAACAGATAATATAATAGCATGGAACAATCAAAAATTATAGATACGTTGGATACGTATCAAGCATCCCCCAGCTTAATTCCTGCTTGTCCTCGAGTAGATAAATGATAAAAACAGAATTTTTGATGTGGAATGCTACCTAACATATTTATCCATGTAATTTTCTTTGTTGTGGCATGCATGTTCAGATCCGAAAGATTCAAAACAAAATTTAATATTGACATAAAAATAATAATACTTCAAGCATACTAACAAAGCAATTTTGTCTTCTCAAAATAACATGGCCAAAGAAAGCTCATCCCCACAAAATCATATAGTTTGGCTATGCTCCATCTTCGTCACACAAAATATTCAAATCATGCACAACCCCGGTTTCAGCCAAGCAATTGTTTCATACTTTAGTATTCTCAAACTTTTTCAACTTTCACGCAATACATGAGCGTGAGCCATGGACATAGCACTATAGGTGGAATAGAATGGAGGTTGTGGAGAAGACAAAAATAGGAGATAGTCTCACATCAACTAGGCGTATCGATGAGCTATGGAGATGCCCATCAATAGATATAAATGTGAGTGAGTAGGGATTGTAAAAGCGCTAGTTATCGACTAGAGGGGGGGTGAATAGGCGATTTTTATCAAAGTCTTCAAAACGTGGAAGTTTCGAAGACATACAATAGAAATGACCTAATTGATATGCAGTGGAAGATAAACTACAACAAGCAAGCCATAGTCAAGTATGCAATAATGTGAACGTACAAAGACTAATAGCAGCTAAGTAGTAAGGATCAAGATGGAAGATAGCATGAAGCCAATCAACGATAGTAGTCAAGCAATGAAGTCAAACAGATAAGACAAATAGGCAATGACTTCACGAAGACAAACTCAAAGTAAAGGAGGGAAGGGATAGAACCAGTCACTTGTTGAAGACGCGGGATTTGTTGGACCAGTTCCAGTTGCTGTGACAACTGTACGTCTGGTTAGGGAGGCTGAGATTCAACTTAGAAGACCGCGTCTTCACCTTATTCCCCTTGAGCTAAGGACACACAGTCCTCGCCAAATCACTCTGGTAAGTCTTCAAGGTGGACTTCCGAACCTTCACAGACTTCGTTCACCGGCAATCCACAATGACTCTTGGATGCTCAGAACGCGACGCCTAACCGGCTGGAGGATACACAGTCCTCAAGTGTAATAAGTCTTCAAGTCACACAGACAGAAATACTTCAGTGATGCCTAACACTCTTTGGCTCTGGGTGTTTGGGCTTTGTCCTCGCAAGGATTTCTCTCTCAAAGGCTTCGAGGTGGGTTGCTCTCAAAACAACAAAAGCCGTAAACTAACTCTGAGCAGCCACCAATTTATGGTGTAGGGGGTGGGCTATTTATAGCCACAAGGCAACCCGACCTGATATGTCCGAAATGACCCTGGGCCACTAATGAACTGACACGTGTTCCAACGGTCAGATTTCAAACACACACGGCAACTTTACTTGGGCTACAAGCAAAGCTGGCTCATCCAGCTCTGGATAAGATTTGCTCTCATTGTCTTCGCTCGAAGACATAGGATTTGGGTTGAGCATCACTTCAGTCACTCTGACTTTGTTCACTTGGACCCCACTTAATAGTACGGTTGTTCCTATGACTCAACAAAGAAGAAAAGGAAACAACGAAACAACTCAGTCTTCGTGCTCCATAGTCTTCACTCAATGTATTCTCATGCATATTCTTCAGTGTGAATATCTTCACACACCACCATTGTCTTCAATGTCTTCATACATTTTTAGGGGTCATCTCCGGCAGGTAAACCGAATCAATGAGGGACACTTCCTGCGTTATCCTGCAATTCTCACAAATGCATTAGTCCCTCAACCAACTTAGTCATCAATACTCCAAAACCAACTACGGGTGGCACTAGATGCACTTACAATCTCCCCCTTTTTGGTGATTGATGACAAACTGGTTGAAGTTTTCAACGGGAAAGAAGTATGTGAAATTTTAAAGGATAGCTTATTGTCTTCATAAGTGGCAAGGGCTCCCCTGAAGATGTTCATATAAATAATTTGCTTTTGGAATGCAAATGCACATGGCAGGTTGTACTTGTGGAGATCCTCTTCAACTTATGAAGATAATTCATCATGCACGAAATGATATAACTAAGGGAATGACATGCATAATGAAAAATGGACGTCTACAGAATGATCTAAGTGCGGAAGTTACCATCGCACGTGGAAACGCAAATAAGTAGCAGACGACCATCAAGTTTAAGTGTTACAACTCAAAGAACGAAGTGTATCAAAACGCAAGAGTTGTAAGCACTAGGCAAAAATATAAAGCAACCGCCCTTATGAACCCGTTTGAAGACTATCAACTCTTATGCTTCTCCCCCTTTTGTCAGTAATGACCAAAAAGGTTTGAAGACATAGAGCATCTACTCGTCCTCATGAGGAGTAGTTGAAGCTGCAGGGTTGTCGTTGTTGTTTGGCGGTGCAGACGAACTTGGTGCAGTGTCGATGCGTGCAGGAGTATGCGATTTACAACCACCAAGAGGCTTTGCATCTGATGCTTGAGCCAAAAATGATGCTTATCTTGTTTCTAATGCAGGGCCACAAGAAGTTCTCAGTCATTTAGGACCCGAGAGCGCTTCTGAGGCCTTTGAGCAATTGTGCTCTCAGTAGCTTCAGTTGGCGCACGATGAGGCAGACGGGTGTTTCCAGCCATTGGATAGACACGAGTTACTGCTTGGACTCCTTCAATAGGCTGAGTGAAGCTTTGGTGTTCAGCATTTTGAAGACAAAGAGGCTTCTTGGCAGGTTTAGGGTATATGGCTTCAACTGACATATCAACCTCTGGTAGAAAGATCACATGATTTCGAGCAGAGGGTTGATAGTTGACAGCAGAATGTTGCTTGATGAGGTGCATGACCCATGGAGCATAGAATTTCAGTCCGAAAAGGTCAGATCCAGATGCAGCCAGTTGCCTGATGAAGAAATCTTGTGCATTGAAGCTGATGCCATTGAGGATGTAAAAGACCAATGTCTTCATGGCTCCTTCAAGTTTTGGAGCTGATGAATGTCCTTTGATAGGCCATAGAGTCCGCCTGATGATGTGATATATGGTGCGCGGCAGATACTCAAGGTCATCAACAAAGAACTCCTTTGGGTATTCAGCGTCATGAGGCAATGGCTTCATCATGCTCAACATCTGGCTCATGTTGGGTTCAGGCTTGTGGAAGATGCGCTCCAGTGCATTGCGGTGGTTTTGACAACCAGGTTCATACAGCTCTCCGGGAGTGGATAGGCCTGTAATCTTAATGATGTCAAGAGCTTTGGATTCATGATGAACATTTCCTGTCATCCACTCGAGAACCCATGTCTTTGTATCTCTGTTATATCCGCGAATGTGGAGCGTAGCATAGAATTGAAGCAAAAGTTCTTCATTCCAATGTTCTTTGTCTGTCACAAAGCTGAGCAAACCAGCATCACGAAAGCAGTCAAGTGCTTCTTCTAAGCATGGCAGTCCAGCAATGGCTTCAGTGTCGAGGTGCATATGAGGGAAAATGCGCCCTTGATCATACAGAACACAGGAGTAATAGCTTCGTTGCTGATGACTCCAGAAATGATCTGATGATATTCTTGGCCTTGTGTAGGGGTTCTTTGAGCTGTCAAAGAATGTGTTGTGGCTTTTGAAGCCATTTGCATTGAAGGACCCGACAGATGTGGCAGTACCTGGAAACCTTGGCAGTCTTGGCTTTGGCTTCTAGACCTGAGGCCTATGCTCAATGTGATAGTCAAACTGAGGACCAGAGACATTAGGCGGAGGGACCAGAACGGGCCATCTTACTGTGATTAGCTCGCCATGGTTGTATGCTTGCTCAATTGTATAGGGCCTTGGTGGCGAAACAGGAGCAGTGGCAGCAACAGTGGCTTCAGGATGCACAACAGAAGCTTCAGGAGCACTTTCAGCATTGACTTCTGGTACGGTGCTTGGGACAGGCTCCACATTAGCTTCAGCCATGACTATGTCATAGGCTTCATTGGTGTTGGTAGTGGCAGCCTCAAGGTTTTCACCCTCCACTTGATGAGCTGGAGGGTCAGGCACAAACACGTTCACTTCATGAACAGCTTCTTCGGGAATGGGGGGAGTAGGGACACGTTCTTCTTGATGTTCGTCATCAGCTGATGCAGCCGGATTGTCTTCAGCAGCTGGGGCTTCAAACACGGAGACATTCATAGTTGGAGTGGCTTCTGAAAACACTTGACGTGCAACAGGTTGATGGTGCACTTCTCCTTCTGGAACGCTCGGAAGAGGGACTTGAGGCCTTGGTCCTTTGCGAAGCCTTTGTAATACAGGCGACGCCTTCGGAGATGGAGTAGGCAGGTCCTCATCCTCTTCAATTTGCACGGATGGTGTGACTTGTTGTTGTTGGGGAGTACTGGGGGAGTCTTGTTGTTGCGGGCAATCAGCCCATGAAGCATCCTGAGCAATCGGTGTCAGAGGACGACCAATGCTGATGATTTCGTTGTTCGTAAGAATAGGCGATGGTACCACATTGTATTCAATTTGAGGAAGAACTTCATCATCTTCAACATTGTCATGGTGACCAATGTCTTCAGCAGTGATGGGATCAACTGCTGGAATCTCTTCAGTTTTAGGAGCCTCTATGGAAGCAGGCTCATGAACAGTCATTCGTAGTTCTTGGGTTGCAGACGCAGGACGAACCACTGAGATGGGTTCAACAACAAGGAGCTCTGTGGGAGCAGCCCGATTTTTCTTGGTCTTGCGCTTCTTCTTGGAGGGAGCAGCATCAGAGGCTTCAGAGGTTTTCCTTTTCTTGGCTTCAGCCTCTGCAGCCCTCGTCTTCTTCTGTTCTAAAGCGGTAGACGTGACTTTTGGCTTCGAGCCAGTCATGCTGCTTGGGAAGACAATGCGAGGTTCATCTTGCCTTGAAGGTGCAGATTGGACAGTCGATTTCTTCTTCTTTGTAGCCATCCTGGGGTCGATGCCAGGACGACCAAGAGCCTTGCACTTCTCAGCCTCATTGTAGGCAAGCACACACTTGTCAGCCAGATTTTTCATGCGCTCTCTAGAGCCTCGTGCAATGGCTTCAGCTTTGTTCTTGGGGGGAAGGCCTCGATAGAGAATATCACCCCAAGGAATCTTGATAGCATTCTTCTCAGCGTACTCCTGGGTCACGAACTTGTACTTGAACCATTGTTCAGCCCAATAGCGTCGAATCCATTGGATTTGTGTCTTGCACTGATTATTATCCTCTTCAGGATCTGTCTTGTAAAGTTCTGCAAGATCATCAGGCAGATCCTTTGATATTCCCCCTCGATGCTGTCTACCACCCTTCCTTATAGATTTCTCCGCAGCCACGAACTTCAAACTGAATGGTTTCAATATGTTCAAAGGCTTCAAAGGCTTTCGCTTGCTGGTCAGACAAGAACTGGCTTCGGGAGATTCAATGTGTTACTGTAAGAATTCTGCAAACGAATGAGACTATGAGAACCTAGGGATTCTCCCACGGACATGTACCTGTGACAGCATTAGAGATGCGAGGGAAGGGGAAGAGGTCATATGCATTCTCAGAAGATTTTGAAGATAAATCAGTTTGAAGATATTGACCTCATGTTGCGAAGATATTCACTTATATGTTGAGAGTTGGTTCCAGATTTGTACGAATCCGTGAATAAGTACAAGTGAGAAATCCAACTAGATATGAAGCTTAAGTGAATATACTAGGTAGTATGAGATACAGACAGAATAGATCTAACTTTGTATAGACAGAAACCAATTTTGGTAAATTGGATGAATCATTGAGGATCAAAAAGATGGTAAAAATAGATTTATATTTACCACACAATGAACTGCTAGATGGGATGAATAGGAGACCGAGAATTTCAATCCACCGTGCCCTAACTTGGCGACGGAGGACACCTACGGTGGCGGCGGAGAGGACGATGCCCGCGGCCGGCGTGAGGACGGCGTCCGAGAAGTCGCGGCAGCTAAGCGCTTCGTCGCCGGCGTCGTCGAGAGGTAGCGGTGGCGCTAGGGTTTTGACGAGGTGGAGAGGTGGAAGAAGGTTTTCTTGACCGCAGGGGGCACGTATTTATAAGAAGGTGTGCGGCACAGCGCAATTATGCAGGTGCCCCTGCCTGTTCACATCTGAGGAACACGTGGCAAGCATGCAACATACTCAGAGTTATCCCACGTTCCCACGCCCGCCAAGTTTGTTGGATGGTCGTTCCGGCTTCTCCGGATTTCAATCAATAAGGATGAATTATTTAACAGACTTAATGTTTGTCTCTGTGTCTTCTGCTGGCAAGGATGCAGAGAAGACATTCGACAGTTTCAATAGAATGCATATGATTTGGACAGATAGAGTTTTAGATAGTAAGCATAGAGAGATTAGGGTCCGATCACATTCACTTAGTTCAAAAGATTCAACAATGAAGACATAGCTATAAGTGAATGCTGTAGAGGACAGAATACTAGTATGTATATATATATATATATATATATATATATGAAAAAGCAATCAAATCAACCTAGTGAAGTAAATCATGAAGATTAGTTGAAATTTTGAAGTCAAATCAAATGCGAAGATATTCAACAATAACGCCATGAGTGAAACACTTCAAACCAAGAATTTTGGTGGTGGCGTTACCCACCGTATAGGAAGTATTAGACCCAGACACTGCGCACAATTATCGTGGCGCTCCGAAGTCAAATTCCACGTTAATGTATTCACACTCAGAATGTAAGTCTTCATTGATTGAAGATATACTTTACTTCGTGTGTTGCACATCTAAGTCATCAACATGCATAAGTGTTAGGATGTGTGCTTGATCACAGGACATTTGAGGATTCCAACATATTTAGCTCACACCGTAACTTGCAAAACCTTTTCTCATCCAGGGGCTTTGTGAAGATATCTGCCAGTTGCTCTTTAGTGTTGACGTGAATGATGTCAATATCTTTCTTCATGACATGATCTCTGAGAAAGTGATGACAAATTTCAATGTGCTTTGTCTTCGAGTGCTGAACTAGATTGTTGGCAATCTCGATGGCGCTTTCGTTGTCGCAGAAGAGAGGTACTTGTTTCAGATTGACGCCATAGTCCTTTAGAGTTTGCTTCATCCACAGAAGCTGAGCACAACAAGATCCAGCAGCAATGTACTCAGATTCAGCAGTTGAGAGTGATACACAGTTTTGCTTCTTTGAAGACCAATAGACAAGTGATCGTCCTAGAAAGTGACATGTTCCTGATGTAGACTTGCGATCCACCTTGTCACCAGCAAAATCAGCATCCGAGAATCCAACCAGATCAAATCTTGAGCCCTTTGGATACCATAATCCGAGTGTTGATGTGTAAGCCAAATATCGAAGAATTCACTTCACAGCTAAGTGATGCGATTCCTTTGGTGCCGCTTGGAATTGAGCACACATGCAAACACTAAGCATAATATCTGTCCTAGATGCACATAGGTAAAGTAAAGAACCAATCATGGAGCGGTATACCTTTTGATCGAACTCTTTACCATTGTCGTCGGGACCAAGATGATGTTTGGCTGGCATTGGCGTCGTGTAACCTTTGCAATCTTGCATTCCAAACTTCTTCAGACAGTCTTTGAGATATTTTTCTTGAGATATGAAGATGCCATTCCTTTGCTGACGAATTTGAAGACCAAGGAAGAACTTCAGCTCACCCATCATGGACATCTGATATTGCTCTTGCATCATGTATCCAAACTCATCACTATAATTCTGGTTGGTGCAGCCGAAGATTATGTCATCCACATATATTTGGCATACAAACAGTTCACCATCGTATGTCTTCGTGAAGAGTGTGGGATCTAGGGATCATGGTTTGAAGGCTTTGCTCTTCAGGAAGTCTTTGATTGTATCATACCAAGCATGACGAGCTTGTTTGAGGCCATACAGTGCTTTGTTTAGTTTGTACACCATATCAGGATGTTTTGGATCTTCAAAGCCAGGTGGTTGAGCAACATACACTTCTTCTTCAATCTTGCCATTGAGGAAAGCACTCTTCACATCCATTTGATATAGCAAGATGTCGTGGTGATTAGCATAGGCTAGCAATATGCGAATAGCTTCAAGCCTAGCCACAGGAGCAAATGTTTCATCGAAGTCAATTCCTTCAACATGAGTATATCCTTGAGCCACAAGACGTGCTTTGTTTCTGACGACTTGACCATGCTCATCTTGCTTGTTCCGATATATCCATTTAGTCCCAATAATGTTATGTTTGCGAGGGTCAGGGCGCTTGACAAGTTCCCAAACATTATTCAGCTTGAACTGTTGAAGTTCTTCTTGCATGGCTTGAATCCATTCAGGTTCCATAAAGGCTTCGGCAACTTTCTTGGGTTCAGATATTGATACAAATGAAAAATGCCCACAGAAATTTGCTAACTGTGTTGCTCTTGAGCGAGTAAGTGGACCAGGTGCATTGATGCTATCAATTATCTTCTCAATTTGTACTTCATTTGCAACACGAGGATGAACTGGACGAAGCCCTTGCTCATGATGATCATTGTCATCATTGGGAGGATTGCCTTCGGTCTAAGCATTGTCTTCAGGTTGGTTTGGTGCACAAATGATAAGTTCCTCTTCAGGATGTGCTTCAGAGGGCATGATTTCACCAGTTCCCATCAGCTTGATAGATTCGCTGAAAGGAGCTTCATCTAATGTGCTTGGCAGGAGCTCTCGTTGTGAACCATTGGTTTCATCAAATCGCACATCCACAGTTTCAATGATTTTGTAGTGAAAGAGGTTGAAGACTCTATAAGAGTGTGAATCCTTTCCATAACCGAGCATGAAGCCTTCGTGAGCTTTGGGTTTAAATTTTGACTTGTGATGGGGATCCTTGATCCAGCACCTAGCACCAAAGACTCTGAAGTAGCTGACATTTGGCTTCTTGCCAGTAAGGAGCTCATAGGATGTTTTGCCCAGAAGCTTGTGGATGTAAACACGGTTGATGATGTGACATGCTGTATCAATAGCTTCAGGCCAGAACTTTCTTGGTGTCTTGTACTCGTCGAGCATTGTTCGAGCCATCTCAATGAGGGTTCTGTTCTTGCGCTCAACAATGCCATTTTGCTGAGGTGTGGTGGAGCAGAAAACTCATGAGTGATTCCCATTGTATCCAGATAGAGATCAAGCCCGGTGTTCTTGAATCCAGTGCCATTATCACTTCTGATATGCTTGATCTTGACGCCATAGTTGTTCATTGCTCGATTGGCGAATCGTCTGAAGACATCTTGTACTTCAGTCTTGTAGAGAATTATGTGCACCCATGTATATCTTGAGTAGTCATCAACAATGACGAAGCCATAGAGACACGATGTTGTTGTGAGGGTAGAGTAGTGAGTAGGGCCAAATAAGTCCATGTGCAACAGCTCGAAGGGTTGAGATGTCGTCATGATTGTCTTTGAGGGGTGCTTGGCCCTCGTCATCTTTCCAGCTTCGCAGGCACCACACAAATGATCTTTCTTGAACTTGACACCTTCGATGCCTATGACATGCTTCTTCTTGACGAGTGTGTGTAAGTTCCTCATGCCAGCATGCCCCAGCCTTCGATGCTAGAGCCAGCATTCTGAGGCTTTTGCAAGAAGACATACGGCAAGCTGTGGACCTGCTGAGAAATCTACCATGTATAGATCACCTTTACTATACCCTTCAAAGACTAGAGACTTGTCAGATTCCATTAGTACAAGGCAACGATATTTTCCAAATATCACAGTCATGTTTAAGTCACAAAGCATTGAGACAGATATTAAGTTGAATCCAAGGGATTCAACAAGCATCACTTTATCCATGTGTTGGTCATTTGAGATTGCAACTCTACCTAGACCCAATACCTTGCCTTTACCAGTGTCAGCAAATGTGATTTGACTCTTGTCGGATGGACGTAAGGTTGAGTCCATGAGAATACTTCGATCACCAGTCATATGATTAGTGCATCCGCTATCCATAATCCATTCTGAAGCACGAGGTGTCATACCCTACAGTGCAGTTAGGAGGATAGGCTTCACAAGGTATGTTGTGAAGCATAAGCATTTGATGCACACTAGGATTATCACAGCTTAGATGAAAGTTAGAACACACAGTATGACAGGTAAGCAATTCATATGTGGAATACATAGTAAGTCATTTTATCATGCGTCCCTTTGTGTTTTAGGTCCCCAGCAATAATATCAGACGCCTTTGATTGCTGGCTGGAGACCATATTCTGCAAAAGAGAGTTAATTCTTCTTCACCACCCACATCTTCAGGGGTGGCTTAGAAGCAATGAGTCTAAGTGCAGCATCTGAGAATTTCGGCTTTGGAGCCCTAGCAAATAGCCTTGCAGGAGATGAATGATACTCATATGAATAAGCAGAAAAGTTCTTAGTCCTATGAACATAGTGGTTTGAGGACACACGTTCATATTCTTAAGTTTGAGTACGATTTCCCTACAAAACATTGGCGTTAGGGTGACTCAAGTGAGTCCTGTTTCCGTATGAAACCGTTGGACCATGTGACGCCTTTGGTCTGGGGTTTGTCTTCTTCCCTGGTGGTTTCATGACAACATTCACAGGAAGATTCTCAAGATAGCTTTTGGGAACCCAGATCTTCTTCATTGGCGGTCCATTCCTGCAGTTAGTACCAATATACCTGGCAAACACTTCACCATTCTGATTTTTGAACAGTTTATAGTTTGTATCAAAGGATTCATCAATGATAATAGGATTAGCACAGGTAAAGCCAGATAAAGTGGATGGATCCACTTAAGGTTCCTTTGCAGCAACTCATGTGGTTTTGGGATACTGCTCAGGCTTCCAGTAGGAACCATCAGCATTCATTTTCCTCTCGAACCCAACACCCTCTTTCCTAGGGTTTCGGTTCAGAATCTGCTTTTTGAGGACATCACAAAGTGTCTGATGCCCTTTCAGACTTTTATACATCCCTGTTTCAAGCAATGTCTTCAACCTAGCATTTTCATCAGCAATAGCAGTGGTATCCTCCGTAGAGGGGTTAGTTTCCACATCAGTAGTTGAAGACAATGAAACAGCAGTGGCATTGGAACATTCAGCAACAGAGGTAGCATTATCACGCTCAATGCATTTTAAGCATGGTGGTTCAAATCCATCCTGAGTGGAACTGATCTGTTGAGCACGAAATGACTCATTCTCTTTTTGAAGATCTTCATGAGTCGCTTTCAATTTCTCAAGCTCTTGCTTCCTTTGAAGATAATCATAGGAGAGCTTTCCACATGTGGTTGAGAGCGTCTCATGAAGACTTTCCAGTTCTTGGTACTTAGCATGAAGATTTTATATGTCTTCCACTAAGGACTGTGAACGTGTCATTTCCGCGTCCAACAGGTCATCGCTTTTGTCTAACAGTTTTTGAGTATGTTCCATAGCCCTTTTGTTGTTCAGTAGCAATTTTAGCAAGTGTTTTGTAGCTGGGTTTAGATTCACAATCAGAGTCATCTTCACTTGATGTTTGAAAGTAAGCATCGCGTGATTTTACCTTGGCACCGCGTGCCATGAAGCAGTAGGTGGGAGCAGGATCGTCCTTGTCATCATCAGCGTTGGTGTGGGAGTCATTGTCTTCAGTGTTGAAGATGGACTTGGCAACGTAGGCTGTGGCTAGAGCCAGACTTGCAACGCCAGAGTCGGACTCAGCTTCAGATTCCACCTCCACCTCCTCAGAAGCAGACTCCTCCTCTGAATCCATTTCCTTGCCAACAAAAGCACGAGCCTTGCCAGATGAGCTCTTCTTATGAGATGAAGACTTTGATGAGGACTTGGAAGAAGACTTTGAAGATTTCTTCTTCTTCTTGTCATCAGAGTCATATTCCTTGCTCTTCTTCTTCTTCTTCTCGTTGTCCCACTGAGGACACTCAGAGATGTAGTGCCCAGGCTTCTTACACTTGTGACATGTTCTCTACTTGTTGTCTTGAGTGGAAGCTTCATCATTTCTTGAACTGGATCGTGAAGACTTTCTGAAGCCCTTCTTCTTGGTGAATTTCTGGAACTTCTTCACAAGCATAGCAAGTTCCCTTCCAATGTCTTCAGGATCATCAGAACCGCAGTCAGATTCTTCTTCTTCAGATGAGGAAACAACTTTTGCCTTCAAAGCACGAGTTCAGCCATAGTTGGGGCCATAGATATCTCTTTTCTCAGAAAGCTGGAACTCATGTGTGTTGAGCCTCTCAAGTATATCAGACGGATCAAGAGTCTTGAAGTCAGGACGTTCTTGTATAATGAGGGCAAGGGTGTCAAAGGAGCTGTCAAGAGATCTCAGCAGCGTCTTGACGATTTCATGCTTGGTGATCTCAGTGGCGCCGAGAGCCTGAAGCTCATTTGTGATGTTGGTGAGACGATCAAACGTGAGCTGGACATTTTCATTGTCGTTTCTCTTGAAGCGGTTGAAGAGGTTGCGAAGAACACTGATCCTTTGATCTCTCTGAGTTGAGACACCTTCGTTGACCTTGGACAGCCAGTCCCAGACTAGCTTTGACGTTTCCAGAGCACTCACACGACCATAATGTCCTTTGGTCAGATGACCACAGATGATGTTCTTTGCAGTCGAGTCCAGTTGAATGAACTTCTTGACATCAGCAGGGGTGACACCTTCACCAGTTTTTGGAACGCCGTTCTTGACGACATTACCAGAGGTCGACATCAATGGCTTCAAGATGCATGCGCATCTTATTCTTCTAGTAGGGATATTCAGTTCCATCGAACACGGGGCAAGCAGCGGAGACTTTGATTATCCCTGCAGTCGACATAGCTAAACTCCAGGTGGTTAAACCGAATCACACAGAACAAGGGAGTACCTTGCTCTGATACCAATTGAAAGCGCTAGTTATCGACTAGAGGGGGGTGAATAGGCGATTTTTATCAAAGTCTTCAAAACGTGGAAGTTTCGAAGACAAACAATAGAAATGACCTAATTGATATGCAGTGGAAGATAAACTACAACAAGCAAGCCATAGTCAAGTATGCAATAATGTGAATGTACAAAGACTAATAGCAGCTAAGTAGTAAGGATCGGGATGGAAGATAGTATGAAGCCAATCAACGATAGTAGTCAAGCAATGAAGTCAAACAGATAAGACAAATAGGCAATGACTTCACAAAGACAAACTCAAAGTAAAGGAGGGAAGGGATAGAACCAGTCACTTGTTGAAGACGTAGGATTTGTTGGACCAGTTCCAGTTGCTGTGACAACTGTACGTCTGGTTAGGGAGGCTGAGATTCAACTCAGAAGACCGCGTCTTCACCTTATTCCCCTTGAGCTAAGGACACACAGTCCTCGCCCAATCACTATGGTAAGTCTTCAAGGTAGACTTCCGAACCTTCACAGACTTCGTTCACCGGCAATCCACAATGACTCTTGGATGCTCAGAACGCGAGCCTAACTGGCTGGAGGATACACAGTCCTCAAGTGTAATAAGTCTTCAAGTCACACAGACAGAAAGACTTCAGTGATGCCTAACACTCTTTGGCTCTGGGTGTTTGGGCTTTGTCCTCGCAAGGATTTCTCTCTCAAAGGCTTCGAGGTGGGTTGCTCTCAAAACGACAAAATCCGTAAACTAACTCTGAGCAGCCACCAATTTATGGTGTAGGGGGTAGGCTATTTATAGCCACAAGGCAACCCGACCTGATATGTCCGAAATGACCCTGGGTCACTAAGGAACTGACACGTGTTCCAACGGTGAGATTTCAAACACACATGGCAACTTTACTTGGGCTACAAGCAAAGCTGACTCATCCAGCTCTGGATAAGATTTGCTCTCATTGTCTTCGCTCGAAGACATAGGATTTGGGTTGAGCATCACTTCAGTCACTCTGACTTTGTTCACTTGGACCCCACTTAACAGTACGGTGGTTCCTATGAATCAACAAAGAAGAAAAGGAAACAACGAAACAACTCAGTCTTCGCGCTCCATAGTCTTCACTCAATGTCTTCTCATGTCATAGTCTTCAGTGTGAATATCTTCACACACCACCATTGTCTTCAATGTCTTCATACATTTTTAGGGGTCATCTCCGGTAGGTAAACCGAATCAATGAGGGACACTTCCTGCATTATCCTGCAATTCTCACAAACACATTAGTCCCTCAACCAACTTTGTCGTCAATACTCCAAAACCAACTAGCGGTGGCACTAGATGCACTTATAGATTGCCATGCAATAGATGCACTAGAGCTATAAGTGTATGAAAGCTCAAAAATAAACTAAGTGGGTGTGCATCCAACTTGCTTGCTCATGAAGACCTAGGGAATTTGAGCAAGCCCATCGTTGGAATATACAATCCAAGTTCTATAATGAAAAATTCCCACTAGTATATGAAAGTGACAAAATAAGATACTCTCTATCATGAAGATCGTGGAGCTACTTCGAAGCACAAGTGTGGAAAAAGTATAGTAACATTGCCCCTTCTCTCTTTTCCTCTCTTTTTTTTGATTGGCTTCTTTGGCCTCCTTTTTTTGGTGGCATCTTTGACCTCCTTTTTTTATTTATTTCCTCACATGGGACAATGCTCTAATGATGATGATCATCACACTTTTATTTACTTACAACTCGATACTTAGAACAAAATATGACTCTATGTGAATGCCTCTAGCGGTGTACCAGGATGTGCAATGAATCAAGAGTGACATGTATGAAAGAATTATGAACGGTGGCTTTGCCTCAAATACGATGTTAACTACATGATCATGCAAAGAAATATGATAATAATGAAGCATGTCATAATAAACGGAACAGTGGAAAGTTGCATGGCAATATATCTCGAAATGGCTATGGAAATGCCATAATAGGTAGGTATGGTGGCTGTTTTGAGGAAGGTAAATGGTGAGTGTATGGTACTGCTGAAAGTTGCGCGACACAAGAGAGGCTAGCAATGGTGGAAGGGTGAGAGTGCATATAATCCATGGACACAACATTAGTCATAAAGAACTCACATACATATTGCAAAAATCTACAAGTCATCAAAACCAAGCACTACGCGCATGCTCCTAGGGGAAGGGTGTTGGAAATATGCCCTAGAGGCAATAATAAATTAGTTATTATTATATTTCCTTGTTCATGATAATCGTTTATTATCCATGCTATAATTGTATTGATAGGAAACTCACATACATGTGTGGGTACATAGAAAACACCATGTCCCTAGTAAGCCTCTAGTTGACTAGCTCGTTGATCAATAGATGGTTACGGTTTCCTAACCATGGACATTGGATGTCGTTGATAACGGGATCACATCATTAGGAGAATGATGTGATGGACAAGACCAAATCCTAAGCCTAGCACAAAGATCGTGTAGTTCGTATGCTAAAGCTTTTCTAAATGTCAAGTATCATTTCCTTAGACCATGAGATTGTGCAACTCCCGGATACCGTAGGAATGCTTTGGGTGTACCAAATGTCACAACGTAATTGGGTGGCTATAAAGGTGCACTACGGGTATCTTCGAAAGTGTCTGTTGGGTTGGCATGAATCGAGACTGGGATTTGTCACTCCGTGTAACAGAGAGGTATCTCTGGGCCCACTCGGTAGGACATCATCATAATGTGCACAACGTGACCAAAGGGGTTGATCACGGGATGATGTGTTACGGAACAAGTAAAGAGACTTGCCGGTAACGAGATTGAACAAGGTATCGGCATACCGATGATCGAATCTCTGGCAAGTACAATACCGCTAGACAAAGGGAATTGTATACGGGATCGATTGAGTCCTTGACATCGTGGTTCATCCGATGAGATCATCGTGGAACATGTGGGAGCCAACATGGGTATCCAGATCCTACTATTGGTTATTGACCGGAGAACGTCTCGGTCATGTCTGCATGGTTCCCGAACCCGTAGGGTCTACACACTTAAGGTTCGATGACGCTAGGGTTATAAAGGAAGTTTGTATGTGGTTATCGAATGTTGTTCGGAGTCCCGGATGATATCCCGGACATCACGAGGAGTTCCAGAATGGTCCGGAGGTAAAGATTTATATATGGGAAGTCCTGTTTTGGTCACCGGAAAAGTTTCGGGTGTTATCGGTAACGTATCGGGACCACCGGGAGGGTCCCGGGGGTCTACCAAGTGGGGCCACCGGCCCCGGAGGGCTGCATGGTACAAGTGTGGGAGGGTACCAGCCCCAGGTGGGCTGGTGCGCCCCCCCCCCCCCCCCACAAGGGCCCAAGGCGCCTAGGGTTTGGGGAGGGGCGCCCCACCTTGCTTGGGGGGAAAGTTTCCCCCTCTCCCCCCTTGGCCGCCACCCTAGATGGGTTTGGCGCTGCCGCACCCCTTGGGGTGGGAACCCTAGAGAGGGCGCAGCCCCCTCCCTCTCCCTATATATATTAGAGGTCTTTGGGGCTGCAAACACAAGAGTTTCCACCTCTCCCTGGCGCATCCCTGCCTCTCTTTCTCCTCGTCTCTCATGGTGCTTGGCGAATCCCTGCTGGATTGCCACGCTCCTCCATCACCACCACGCTGTTGTGCTGCTGCTGGACGGAGTCTTCCTCAACCTCTCCCTCTATCCTTACTGGATCAAGGCATGGGAGACGTCACTGGGCTGTACGTGTGTTGAACGCGGAGGTGCCGTCCGTTCGGCACTAGGATCTCCGATGATTTGGATCACGACGAGTACGACTCCTTTAACCCCGTTCTCTTGAACGCTTATGCTTAGAGATCTACAAAGGTATGTAGATGCACTCCCCTCTCTCTCGTTGCTGGTTTCTCCATAGATAGATCTTGGTGACTCGTAGGAAAATTTTGAATTTCTGCTACGTTCCCCAACAGTGGCATCATGAGCTAGGTCTATTGCGTAGATTCTATGCACGAGTAGAACACAAGTTGTTGTGGGTGTTTATTTTGTTCAATATGCTTACCATTACTAGTCCAATCTTGTTTTGACTGTATTGTGGGATGAAGCGGCCCGGACCGACCTTACACGTACACTTACGTGAGACAGGTTCCACCGATTGACATGCACTTGTTGCATAAGGTGGCTAGCGGGTGCCAGTCTCTCCCACTTTAGTCGGATCGGATTCAATGAAAAAGGGTCCTTATGAAGGGTAGCAATTGGCATATCACATTGTGGCTTTTTGCATAGGTAAGAAACGTTCTTGCTAGAAACCCATAGCAGCCAAGTAAAACATGCAAACAACAATTAGAGGACATCTAACTTGTTTTTGCAGGGTATGCTATGTGATGTGATATGGCCAAAAAGGAATGTGATGAATGATATGTGATGTATGAGATTGATCATGTTCTTGTAATAGGAATCACGACTTGCATGTCGATGAGTATGACAACCAGCAGGAGCCATAGGAGTTGTCTTAATTTATTGTATGACCTGTGTGTCATTGAACAACGCCATGTAATTACTTTACTTTATTGCTAACCGGTAGCCATAGTAGTAGAAGTAATAAGTTGGCGAGACAACTTCATGAAGACACAATGATGGAGATCATGATGATGGAGATCATGGTGTCATGCCAGTGACGATGATGATCATGGAGCCCTGAAGATGGAGATCAAAAGGAGCAAAATGATATTGGCCATATCATGTCACTATTTGATTGCATGTGATGTTTATCATGTTTATGCATCTTATTTGCTTAGAACGATGGTAGTAAATAAGATGATCCCTCATTAAAATTTCAAGAAAGTGTTCCCCCTAACTGTGCACCGTTGCGAAAGTTCGTCGTTTCGAAGCACCATGTGATGATCGGGTGTGATAGATTCTAACGTTCACATACAACGGGTGTAAGCCAGATTTACACATGCGAAACACTTAGGTTAACTTGACGAGCCAAGCATGTACAGACATGGCCTCGGAACACAAGAGACCGAAAGGTCGAGCATGAGTCGTATGGTGGATACGATCAACATGAAGATGTTAACCGATGATGACTAGTCCATCTCACGTGATGATCGGACACGACTTAGTTGACTCGGATCATGTAATCACTTAGATAACTAGAGGGATGTCTATCTGAGTGGGAGTTCATTAGATGAACTTAATTATCCTGAACATAGTCAAAAGCCCTTTGCAAATTATGTCATAGCTCGCGCTTAGTTCTAGTATTTAAGATATGTTCCTAGAGAAAATATAGTTGAAAGTTGACAGTAGCAATTATGTGGACAGTAGAAGGCTTATGTCCTTAATACACCGCTCGGTGTGCTGGACCTCGAACGTGGTCTGTGGATGTTGCGAACATCTGACATACACGTTTTGATAACTACGTGATAGTTCAGTTAAACGGTTTAGAGTTGAGGCTACAAAGACAATTTCGAAATGTTGCGGAACATATGAGATGTTTCGAGGGCTGAAATTGGGATTCAGGCTCGTGCCCGCGTCAAGAGGTATAAGACCTCCGACGATTTTCTTAGCCTGCAAACTAAGGGAGAAAAGCTCAATCGTTGAGCTTGTGCTTAGATTGTCTGAGTACAACAATCACTTGAATCGAGTGGGAGTTGATCTTCCAGATGAGATAGTGATGTTTCTCCAAAGTCATTGCCACCAAGCTGCTAGAGCTTAGTGATGAACTATAACATATCAGGGATAGATATGATGATCCTTGAGCTATTCGCAATGTTCGACACCGCGAATGTAGAAATCAAGAAGGAGCATCAATTGTTGATGGTTAGTGAAACCACTAGTTTCAAGAAGGGCAAGGGCAAGAAGGGGTACTTCATGAAACGGCAAATCAGTTGCTGCTCCAGTGAAGAAACCCAAGGTTGAACCCAAACCCGAGACTAAGTGCTTCTGTAATGAGAGGAACGGACACTGAAGCAGAACCACCCTAGATACTTGGTAGATGAGAAGGCTGGCAAGGTCGATAGAAGTATATTGGATATACATTGAATTAAATGTGTACTTTACTAGTACTCCTAGTAGCACCAGGGTATTAGATACCGGTTCGGTTGCTAAGTGTTAGTAACTCGAAATAAAATCTACGGAATAAACGGAGACTAGCTAAAGGTGAGCTGACAATATGTGTTGGAAGTGTTTCCAAGGTTGATGTGATCAAGCATCGCACGCTCCCTCTACCATCGAGATTGGTGTTAAACCTAAATAATTGTTATTTGGTGTTTGCGTTGAGCATAGACATGATTGGATTATGTCTATCGCAATACGGCTATTCATTTAAGGAGAATAATGGTTACTCTATTTATTTGAATAATACCTTCAATGGTCTTGCACCTAAAAGGAATGATTTATTGAATCTCGATCGTAGTGATACACATTTTCATGCCTAAGGATATAAGAGAGTAATGATAGTACCACTTACTTGTGGCACTGCCATGTAAGTCATATTGGTATAAAATGCATGAAGAAGCTCCATGTTGATGGATCTTTGGACTCACTCGTTTTGAAAAGTTTGAGACATGTGAACCATGTCTATTGGTGTATACGCATGAAGAAACTCCATGCAGATGGATCGTTTGGACTCACTTGATTTTGAATCACTTGAGATGTGCAAATCATACCAAATGGGCAAGATGACTGAAAAGCCTCGTTTTCAGTAAGATGGAACAAGATAGCAACTTGTTGGAAGTAACACATTTTGATGTGTGCAGTCCAATGAGTGCTGAGGCATGCATTGAATATCGTTATGTTCTTACTTCACAGATAATTCGAGTAGATGTTGAGTATATTTACTTGATGAAACACAAGTCTGAATTATTGAATGGTTCAAGTAATTTCAGAGTGAAATTGAAGATCATTGTGACAAGAGGATAAAATTTCTATGATATGATCATAGAGATGAGTATCTGAGTTACGAGCTTTGGCACGCAATTAAGACATTGTGGAAATTGTTTCACAATTAATACCGCCTGGAACACCATAGTGTGATGGTGTGTCCGAACATCATAGTTGCACCCTATTGGATATGGTGCGTACCATGATGTCTCTTATCGAATCACCATTGTCGTTCATGGGTAAGGCATTAGAGACAACCACATTCACTTTAAATAGGGCACCACGTAATTCCGTTGAGACGACACCGTTTGAACTATGGTTTGGAGAAACCTAAGTTGTCGTTTCTTAAAAGGGTTTGGGGCTGCGACGCTTATGTGAAAAAGCTCCAGGTTGATAAGCTCGAACCCAATACGGATAAATGCATCTTCATAGGATACCCAAAATGGTTGGGTATACCTCCTAATTCAGATCCGGAAGCAAAAGTGATTGTTTCTAGAAATGGGTCCTTTCTCGAGGAAAAGTTTCTCTCGAAAGAATTGAGTGGGAGGATGGTGGAGACTTGATGAGGTTATTGAACCATCACTTCAACTAGTGTGAAGCAGGGCACAGGAAGTTGTTCCTGTGGCACCTACACCAATTGAAGTGGAAGCTTATGATAGTGATCATGAAACTTCGGATCAAGTCACTACGAAACCTCGTGGGTCGACAAGGATGCGTACTGCTTCAGAGTGGTATGTAATCCTATCTTAGAGGTCATTTTGCTAGACAACAATGAACCTACGAGCTATGGAGAAGCGATGGTGGGCCCGGATTCCGACAAATGGCTCGAGGCCATAAAATTCGAGAGAGGATCCATGTATGAAAACAAAGTGTAGACTTTGGAAGAACTACTTGATGGTCGTAAGGCCGTTGGGTACAGATGGATTTTAAAAGGAAGACGGACAATGATGGTAAGTATCACCATTAAGAAACCTCGACTTGTCGTTAAGATGTTTTTCGACAAGTTCAAGGAGTTGACTACGGTGAGGCTTTCTCACTCATAGCGATGCTAAGAGTCTGTTGGAATTGAATTAGCAGTTACTGCATTATTTATGAAATCTTGTAGATAGGATGTCAAAACATTGTTTCCTCGATGATATTCTTGAGGAAAGGTTGTATGTGATACAACCAGAAGGTTTTGACAATCCTGAAAGACGCTAACAAGTAAGCAAAGCTCCAGCAATCCTTCTAAGGATTGGGGTAAGCATCTTGGAGTTGGAATGTACGCTTTGATGAGATGATCAAAGATTTTGGGTTTATACAAAGTTTATGAGAAACTTGTATTTCCAAAGAAGTGAGTGGGAGCACTATAGAATTTCCGATAAGTATATGTGGATGACATATTGTTGACCCGAAATGATGTAGAATTTCTGGAAAGCATATAGGGATATTTGAAAAGTGTTTTTCAATAGAAAACCTGAATTAAGTTGCTTGAACATTGAGCATCAAGATCTATGAGGATAGATCAAAAACGCTAAATGGTACTTTCAAATGAGCACATACCTTGACATGATCTTGAAGGTGTTCAAGGAGGATCAGTCAAATAAGGAGTTCTTGCCTGAGTTGTAAGGAATGAAGTTAAGAGTTAAAGCTCGACCACGGCAGAAGAGAGAGAAAGGACGAAGGTCGTCCCCTATGCTTCAGACGTAGGCTCTATAGTATGCTATGCTGTGTACTGCACCGGAAGTGTGCCTTGCCATGAGTCTGGCAAGGGTGTACAAGAATGATCCAGGAATGGATCATTGGACAGCGGTCAAAATTGTCCTTGGAGTAAATAAGGACATGTTTCTCGATTATGGAGGTGATAAAGAGTTCGGCATAAAGGGTTACGTCGATGCAAGATTTAACACCTATCCGAATGACTCTGAGTAGCAAGCCGGATACGTATAGTGGAGCGACCATTTGGAATAGCTCCAAGTGGAGCGTGGAAGCGGCATTTACAATATGACCTAGAGATTTGCAAAATACATACGGATCTGAATGTTGCAGACCCGTTGACTAAAACCTCTCTCACAAACAAAACATGATCAAACCCTAGAACTCATTGAGTCTTAATCACATGGTGATGTGAACTAGTTTAGTGACACTAGTAAACTCTTTGGATGTTGGTCACTTGGCGATGTGGCCTATCAGTGTTAATCACATGGCGATGTGAACTAGATTATTGACTCTAGTGCAAGTGGGAGACTATTGGAAATATGCCCTAGAGGCAATAATAAATTAGTTATTATTATATTTCCTTGTTCATGATAATCGTTTATTATCCATGCTATAATTGTATTGATAGGAAACTCAGATACATGTGTGGGTACATAGAAGACACCATGTCCCTAGTAAGCCTCTAGTTGACTAGCTCGTTGATCAATAGATGGTTACGGTTTCCTGACCATGGACATTGGATGTTGTTGATAATGGGATCACATCATTAGGAGAATGATGTGATGGACAAGACCCAATCCTAAGCCTAGCACAAAGATCGTGTAGTTCGTATGCTAAAGCTTTTCTAAATGTCAAGTATCATTTCCTTAGACCATGAGATTGTGCAACTCCCGGATACTGTAGGAATGCTTTGGGTGTACCAAACGTCACAACGTAACTGGGTGGCTATAAAGGTGCACTACGGGTATCTCCGAAAGTGTCTGTTGGGTTGGCACGAATCGAGACTGGGATTTGTCACTCCGTGTAACGGAGAGGTATCTCTGGGCCCACTCGGTAGGACATCATCATAATGTGCACAATGTGACCAAAGGGGTTGATCACGGGATGATGTGTTACGGAATGAGTAAAGAGACTTGCCGGTAACGAGATTGAACAAGGTATCAGCATACCGACGATCGAATCTCGGGCAAGTACAATATCGCTAGACAAAGGGAATTGTATATGGGATCGATTGAGTCCTTGAATCATGGTTCATCCGATGAGATCATCATGGAACATGTGGGAGCGAACATGGGTATCCAGATCCCGCTGTTGGTTATTGACCGGAGAACGTCTCGGTCATGTCTGCATGGTTCCCGAACCCGTAGGGTCTACACACTTAAGGTTCGATGACGCTAGGGTTATAAAGGAAGTTTGTATGTGGTTATCGAATGTTGTTCGGAGTCCCGGATGAGATCCCGGACGTCACGAGGAGTTCCAGAATGGTCCGGAGGTAAAGATTTATATATGGGAAGTCCTGTTTTGGTCACCGGAAAAGTTTCGGGTGTTATCGGTAACGTATCGGGACCACCGGGAGGGTCCCGGGGGTCTACCAAGTGGGGCCACCGGCCCCGGAGGGCTGCATGGTACAAGTGTGGGAGGGTACCAGCCCCAGGTGGGCTGGTGCGCCCCCCCCCCCCCCCCACAAGGGCCCAAGGCGCCTAGGGTTTGGGGAGGGGCGCCCCACCTTGCTTGGGGGGCAAGTTTCCCCTCTCCCCCCCTTGGCCGCCACCCTAGATGGGTTTGGCTCTGCCGCACCCCTTGGGGTGGGAACCCTAGAGGGGGCGCAGCCCCCTCCCTCTCCCCTATATATAGTTGAGGTCTTTGGGGCTGCAAACACAAGAGTTTCCACCTCTCCCTGGCGCAGCCCTACCTCTCTTTCTCCTCGTCTCTCGCGGTGCTTGGCGAAGCCCTGCTGGATTGCCACGCTCCTCCATCACCACCATGCCATTGTGTTGCTGCTGGACGGAGTCTTCCTCAACCTCTCCCTCTCTCCTTGTTGGATCAAGGCATGGGAGACGTCACCGGGCTGTACGTGTGTTGAACGCGGAGGTGTCGTCCGTTCGGCACTAGGATCTCCGGTGGTTTGAATCACGACGAGTACGACTCCTTCAACCCCGTTCTCTTGAACGCTTCCGCTTAGCCATCTACAAAGGTATGTAGATGCACTCCCCTCTCTCTCGTTGCTTGTTTCTCCATAGATAGATCTTGGTGACTCGTAGGAAAATTTTGAATTTCTGCTACGTTCCCAAACAAAGGGTTGGTAGGAGTTAACCATCGCGTGATACCAACCTCTACACAAAGGATGACAATCAAAGAGATACCTCATGCTTCAAATTTGTTACACAATGGTTACCATACGTGCATGCTACAAGACTCACAAAACTCAACACAAGTATTTGTAAAATTCACAATTACTCCACTATCATGACTCTAATATCACCATCTTCATATCTCAAAACAATCATAAGGAATCAAACTTCTCATAGTATTCAATGCACTTTATATGAAAGTTTTTATTATATCCATCTTGGATGCCCATCATATTAGGACTAGTTTTATAACCCAAGCAAATTACCATGTTGTTCTAAAAGACTCTCAAAATAATATAAGTGAAGCACGGGAGTTCAACAATTTCTATAAAATAAAGCCACCGCCGTGCTCTAAAAAGATATAAGTCAACCACTAGAGCAATATTGCCTAGCTCAAAAGATATAAGTGAAGCACATAGAGTATTCTAATAAATCACGATTCATGTGTGTCTCTCCAAAAAGGTGTGTACATCGAGGATGATTGTGGTAAACTAAAAATCAAAGACTCAATTCATACAAGATGCTCCAAGCAAAACACATATCATGTGGTGAATAAACATATAGCCTCAAGTAAAGTTACCGATAGACGAAGACGAAAGAGGGGATGCCTTCCGGTGCATCCCCAAGATTAGGCTTTTGGTAGTCCTTGAATATTACCTTGGGGTGCCTTGGGCATCCCCAAGCTTAGGCTCTTGTCACTCCTTATTTAATAGTCCATCAAATCCTTACCCAAAACTTGAAAACTTCACAACACAAAACTCGACAGAAAATCTCATGAGCTCGTTAGTATAAGAAATTAAATCACCATTTTAAGGTACTGTTGCAAAATCATTCTTTATTTATATTGGTGTAATATATACTTTATTCCAACTTCTCCATGGTTCATACCCCCCGATACTACCCATAGATTCATCAAAATAAGCAAACAACACGCGAAAAACATAATCTATCAAAAACAGAACAGTCCGTAGTAATCTGTAACTCTCGAATAATTTTGTAACCCCAAAAATTCTGGAATAAATTGGTGGACGTGAGGAATTTGTCTATTAATCTTCTGCAAAATGAATCAACTCAAAATCACTCTTCTGTTAAAAATGAAAAATTATCTTGTGAGCATAAAAGTTTCTGTTTTTCAGCAAGATCAAATCAACTTTCACCCAAGTCTTCCCAAAGGTTCTACTTGGCACAAACACTAATTAAAACATAAAACCACATCTAACCAGAGGCTAGATGAATTATTTATTACTAAACAGGAACAAAATATATTTGGTTGTCTCCCAACAAGCGCTTTTCTTTAAAGCCTTTTAGCTAGGCGTTGATAATTTTAATGATGCTCACATAAAAGAGAAGAATTGAAGCACAAAGAGAGCATCATAAAACACATGACAAACACATCTAAGTCTAACATACTTCCTATGCATAGGAATTTTATAAGCAAACAAATCAAGGCAAGCAAAAACTAGCATATGCAAGGAAGAAGAAAGAGATGATAGCCATCTCAACATGAAGAGAGGTAATTTACTAACATGAAATTTTCTACAACCAAATTTTCCTCTCTCATAATAATTTCATGTAGGATCATAAGAAAATTCAACAAAATAGCTATCACATAACATATTATCAACATGATCCACATGCTTGCAAAGTTGACACACTTCCAAAATAGTGGGATTAACATTAACTAAAGTCATGACCTCTCCAAACCCACTTTTCTCAAAAATTTCATAAGATTGAACATTCTCAAAATATGTTGGATCTAAAGTTGGCACTCTTCCAAACCCACTTTCAATAATATTGCAAACGCTATTATCAACCTCATATTCATCATGGGGCTTAAAGAGATTTTCAAGATCATAAAAAGAATCACCCCAATCATGATCATTGCAACAAATAGTAGACATAGCAAAACTAGCATCCCCAAGCTTATGGTTTTTCATATTACTAGCATAATTGACATTAATAGAATTTATAATAACATCATTGCAATCATGCTTTTCATCGAAGGAACTATCAAGTATGGGTGTAATAGCAACAATCTCATGTTTAACATAAGGGACTACAGCAAATTCATCTCCATAAATATTGGCATCATGGCCACAAGAATAGCAAGCATCATGTTCATCAAGGGATATTTCAATCAAATCATCGGAATCATAATTTGGAGCGACCAGACCTCAAATAGTCTGATCTCTGTGCATCAGTGGCATCCCTGGATCAGTAATGCTGACACGCACAGTACTTGAAGGATTTATAACAGAGTGGCAATCACACACTTATTACATCGATGTCTCAAAAGAGATCTTATTACAATAAATATGGCTTAAGGCCATCTAATAACGATAACAGCAGAAGGCTTGGAAGATAAGTGAGTCCATCAACTCCAACGGCATCACTGAGTATAGGACCACGATCCTAAGGCATCTTACTCGTCGTCTGAAAAGTCTGCAACATGAACGTTGCAGCCCGAAAACGGGTCAGCACATGGAATATGCTGGCAATGTAACACATAGAGAGTAATGAAATGACATGGCTATACTACATGCATATTTGGCTGGTGGAAAGCTCTATGGTTACAGTTTTGCATAAAGCCAATTTTTCCCTACTACAAAGGAATAAATTTTATTCAACTATCATGGTAGTTATTAAACATTGAGAATGGTTGAAAGCATTCTCAATCCCAATTAAGCATCATCATTAAAAACCCAACATCATTAATTAAAGTAACATGATGAGATTCACATGATAATCCAAGTACTAGATACTCAAAACGTCCATAACCGAGGACATGGCTAATCATGATTAGTTTGTACACTCTGCAGAGGTTGCGCACTTTTCCCCACAAGACTCGATAGCCTCCATTTGTTTTCTCGCACTACATGGTGTTTGAGAAACGGATGACCGAGACATAGTCTTTCAGAAGCGCTAGTACCTTACGATTGGGTAGACCATACTACCTACATCCCCTACATCCGCTAGTCTACCACTGTAAGAGTTCACAAGACTTACTCAACTATGCTAGAGCCCATAATAGCATGTGGCTGCACACAGAAGTTTCTAGCATGAATAATCTTATGATCCCTTTGAGCCTGGGTGGCGGTCCAAAAACAAACAGGCAATCCTGGAATACCTAGGTACCTCAATCCACTCAGATGTGTATTAAAGTTGCCACCTTAAATAAACCATTAATTAACAATCTCACATCTGTCATGGATACACTCACCCAATCCATGTCTACTAGCATAGCATGGCAATATAAGCAAACGTAGAAGTAACTCCCAAGGGTTTGATAATAAAACAGGTAATAGGTACTACCTCATCTACTTCCCAAAACCCACATATTAATCAGATCCTAATCATGCAATTGTTTGAGGATTGATCTAATGCAATAAAAACTGGGTAATGAAAAGTATGATCAAAGTGTTACTGGCCTCGCTGATGATCCGTGAAACCTAGGGATTCGAAGTAGCAAGCGACGCAATCCGAGTACTCTATCGCAAGCAAACAAACAAACAAGCATACAATAAGTACTCATCTAATGCACAGGTAAAACTCAAATAAGAGATCTAACCAGAAAGTTCAACTTAAGAACTCCGGTTGGCAAAAAGAATCAAATCGAACAAAGCAATGAAGACCAAACTGCGAAAGAAACAACTTCGTTTACTAATCTGAACCTAAGTCAAATTTTACAGTAGCAAAAACTTGTTTGAGTTCATTCAACGAAAAGAGGGTTTCGAGACGAAACTCTAGGCGCTTGAATCGCCTGATTCCGATAAACGAGCAAAAAGTTAAACTAAAACGAAAATCGGATCAGAAATCGCGATTAGAAAAATTGCGGAATAAATCCGAGAAAAAGAAAACGATGAACAGATTAACGAACGAATGTTCGTTATCTGGATCTAAACGATGAACGCATTCGTTAAAACGAACGAACGAGCGAACGCTTGCTAATTAACCTAAACCGGAAAAAAACAGATCTAATAAAAAAACAGATCTAGAAAAACCCGATGAAAACCGACGGAAAACCGAACGGTTTTTCTAAAAAAAACGGTGGCGGCGGGGTCAACCTCGGCGTGCGGGTCCGGCGGCTCCGGCGGCGGCGGCAGCAGGCGGCGATGGCGGTGGCTCGGGTGGGCTGGGGCTGGCGGCGGCCCGGGGTGGCGCTATATAAAGGCCCCGGCCAAAGGAGTCCTGGCCGATCCCGGCCCATAGTCGGTTCGGAATTTTTTTTTAAATAAATTTCACGCAGAAAATCAAACGAAATAAATACTAAACGGACTCCAAAAATCCCGAAATAAATTTTCCCCGACTTCTAAAATCAAGCCGGACAAGAAGAACATTAATTTGGGGCCTAAATGCAATTTTAAAAAACGCGCATTTTTCCTAAATTCAAGTAAAATAGCAATAAAATCTAAAATAAAATCTTATTTGATTTTATTATTAAATCCTCAATATTTCTTTATTTTGGGAAAGTCAGTTTATTCCCTCTCTCATATTTCTATAATTGAAAGAATTGAAGATAAAATAAATAAAATCAAATGATTCTATTTTCAAAATTTGAGAAAACTCAAATATGAAATTATCGAAATCCCCAACTCTCTCCGTGGGTCCTTGAGTTGCGTAGAATTTCTAGGATCGAACCAAAATGCAATAAAATATGTTGTGCAATGATGATCTATGTATACAATTCCAAATTGAAAATTTGGGATGTTACAAACCTACCCCCCTTAATATGAATCTCGCCATCGAGATTCGGGTTGGCTAGAAAATAGGTGAGGGTGGTCCTTCAGCAGATCTTCCTCTCGCTCCCAGGTGTCTTCATCTTTGGTGTGGTGGCTCCACTGAACTTTGCAAAATTTGATAACCTTGCTGCGGGTGACTCGGTTGGCATACTCAAGTATCTTGACTGGTTTTTCCTCATAGGTCAAATCATTGTCCAACTGAATCGCCTCTAGTGGCACTGTATCTCTCAGCGGTATATCAGCCATCTCTGCGTGGCACTTCTTTAACTGGGACACGTGGAACACGTCATGAACTCCTGACAATCCTTCGGGTAATTCCAACTTGTAGGCAACTTCTCCCATACGCTGCAAAACTTTGTATGGTCCCACAAAACGTGGCGCTAACTTTCCCTTAACTCCAAAGCGCTTAACTCCTCGAAGTGGAGATACACGAAGATAAACTCTATCTCCAACTTCGTAAACAGTCTCTTTGCATTTAGAATCTGCATAGCTTTTCTGCCTGGACTGGGCTACCTTGAGCCTGTCGCGAATCAACTTTACTTTCCATTCAGACTCCTTAATCAAATCCGGCCAAAACAACTGGTGGTCTCCAACTTCATCCCACGACAACGGGGTACTACACCTCCTTCCGTATAAGGCTTCGAAAGGGGACATCTTCAAACTGGATTGATAACTATTGTTGTAAGAGAACTCTGCATATGGCAAATTGTCGTCCCAACTAGATCTATAATCTAGCGCACAAGCTCTCAGCATATCCTCCAAAATCTGATTGACTCTCGGTCTGTCCATCTGTCTGTGGATGAAAAGTTGTACTGAACTCTAGCTTGGTACCAAAAGTTCCGTGCAACTGATTCCAGAACTTTGAGGTAAACTGGGTTCCTCTATCTGATACAATGCTCCTTGGAACTCCATGCAGACATACGATCCTGGTCATGTATATCTTTGCCAACTTAGGACTGGTGTGAGTGGTCTTTACTGGAATGAAGTGAGCTACCTTCGTCAAACGATCAACTACAACCCAAATCGAGTCATAGCCTGAACGAGTCCTGGGCAATCCCGTAATGAAATCCATGCCTAGTTTATCCCACTTCCATTCGGGTATTGGCAATGGTTGTAACAGTCCTGCTGGCTTCTGATGCTCTGCCTTTACTCTCTGACATACATCACAAACTGCTACATATTCTGCGATATCCTTCTTCATTCCGGTCCGCCATAAAGTGTCCTTCAAATCCAAATACATCTTGGTATTTCCTGGGTGAATTGAATACGGCGAATCATGGGCCTCTTGCAGAATCAACTTCGTGATCTCCGGGTCATTAGGCACATAAACACGGTCTCCAAACCATAGGGTATCGTGCTCATCCTCACGAAATCCCTTAGCTTTGCCTTTGCTCATCCTCTCCTTTATATCAGAAATTTCCTTGTCAGTCTTCTGAGCTTCTCTGATCTTATCCATCAAGGTAGACTGTATCTCCAATGCTGATAATAGCCTCTCGGAACTATCTCCAAACATAGCTCACGAAGGTCCTCGGCTAACTCCTTTGGTAACTCTCCAGTCATAAGTGTATTGACATGGCTCTTACGGCTCAACGCGTCGGCTACTGCGTTAGCCTTTCCTGGATGGTGATGCAATCTCATACCGTAATCTTTGATGAGTTCCAACCATCTCCTTTTCCTGAGATTCAACTCCTTCTGCGTGAAAATGTACTTCAAACTCTTGTGATATGTGTACACTTCACAATAATTTCCGATGAGAAAATGTCTCCATGTCTTCAATGCATGCACTAAGACTGCTAACTCCAAATCGTGTGTGGCATAATTCAACTCATGAGGTTTCAACTGTCGTGAAGCATACGAAACAACTCTCCCCTCTTGCATAAGCACTGCTCCAAGTCCTCGACATGAAGCGTCGCAATACACCTCGTAATCCTTATTCTGATCTGGCAGAATCAACACTGGCGATGTAACCAAACGTTCCTTCAACTCCTGGAAACTGGCCTCACACTCCTCAGTCCAAATGAACTTGGTATCCTTCTTCAACAATTCCGTCATTGGTTTTGCAATCTTTGAGAAATTCTCAATAAATCTCCGGTAGTATCCTGCGAGTGCAAGAAAACTCCGGATCTCTCCAACTGTTGTTGGTGCTACCCAATTGGTCATAGTGACAACTTTAGTGGGATCTACTGCTATTCCTTCTCCGAATATAACATGTCCGAGGAATCCAACTTCCTTTAACCAAAATTCACATTTGCTGAACTTGGCATATGACTGATGTTCTCTGAGCTTCTCAAGTACCAAACGTAAATGCTCCTTATGCTCCTCTTCGTTCTTCAAGTAGACCAAAATATCATCAATGAACACCATGACGAACTTATCCAGAAACTCCATAAATACCTTGTTCATCATGTTCATGAAATAGGCAGGTGCCTTAGTCAGACCAAATGACATAACGGTGTACTCGTACAGCCCATACCTGGTGGTAAAAGTCGTCTTAGGTATATCCTGCTCTCGAATCTTCAATTGATGGTATCCTGATCGCAAATCGATCTTGGAAAATACCTTAGCTCCTTGCAATCGGTCAAACAAATCATTGATCATCGGCAGTGGGTACTTGTTCTTGATTGTTACTGCATTCAATCCTCGATAATCGACAACCATCCTTAATGATTCGTCCTTCTTCTCCACTAGAAGTACTGGTGATCCCCAAGGCGAAGAACTCAGGCGAATATATCCTTTATCCAATAACTCCTTAATCTGCTTTTTAATCTCTTCTAGATCCTTTGTGGGCATTCTGTATGGTCTCTTCGATATTGGCCCTGTGCCTGGCAAAAGCTCAATCAAAAACTCAATGTCTCTATCCAGTGGCATGCCTGGCAACTCCTCTGGAAACACGTCAGGAAAATCCTTCACCACTGGTACTTCTTCCTGCACAACTCCTGTTAATGCATTTACTTGTGTCCTCCTCGGCTCATGCCGGGATACATACTTGATCCTCCTTCCTTCTGGCATTGTAAGAAAAATCGTCTTACTGGCGCATTCAATGTTCCCTCCATACTTCGATAACCAATCCATGCCTAATATTACATCCAATCCTTGCGATTCCAATACTATTAGGTCCGAGGGAAACAAGTAGCTACCAATTCTTAATGGTAACTGATCACACCATAGGCTAGCCATATACTCTGCTCCAGGCGAGGTTACTAACATGGGTGACCTAAGGGCTTGGGTTGGTAGTTTATACTTATCCACAAATCCCCTTGATATATATGAATGCGATGCACTAGTATCAAAAAGAACGAGTGCAGTAAATGACTTAATCATAAACTTACCTATTACTGCATCTGGCTGAGCTTCAACCTCCTCCATGTTAACGTGGTTCACCTATCCCCTATTGAAAGGGTTAGGATTCTTCCCCGAGCTTCCATTGCCATTTCCGTTCTGGCCTTCGGGACATTCATTGGCATAATGTCTGGTCTTCTGACACTTAAAGCAAGTGACTTGGCTCAAATCTTTCTTGGCTGGGGTTGATGGGTTGGTACGGTTCTGGCCGTTGCTTCCTCCATTTCCATTACCATTCTTGGGACCATTGTGATTATGCGAACTACCTCCTCCATGGGTATGCTGAAATTGTCCTCCCGACTTCGGGGTAAAACGTGGCTTCTGCTGAGCTCCAGAATTGTACTTTCCTTGTCCATACTTCCTCTTGCGGGTCTCAATCTGTTGTTGCTTCCCTTCAATCATGAGAGCACGATCTACCAACTCCTGGTAGTTGTTGAAACTTGCTACCATCAACTGCATGCTCAGCTCATCATTCAGTCCTTCCAGAAACTTCTCTTGCTTAGCTGCATCCGTAGCAACGTCATCTGGGGCATAACGTGCTAACTTACTAAAGTCATCCACATATTGGCCAACTGTCCGTCCTCCTTGGCGTAAGTTGCGAAACTCACGCTTCTTCATGGCCATAGCTCCTGCTAAAACATGGGCAGTACGGAAAGCCTGCTGGAACTGATCCCATGTGACAGTGTCTACTGGATAGGTGGCTGTGAAATTCTCCCACCATGATGTTGTGGGTCCATCAAGCTGATGTGTGGCAAATCACACCTTCTCCGCATCTGTGCATCTTGCAGTGGTCAACTCCCTGGCTTTCTTGTGAAGCCAATCATCTACAACAATCGGCTCGGTGCTACTGGAAAACACCGGTGGATTCAGCCTAAGGAAACGGGTTAAGTGATCAAGAGGTGGTGGTGGTGGTGGTGGGTTGTTGTTGTTGTTGTTGTTGTTCCCCTGATTCTGATTCTGGACTAACAACTGCATCAAGGCATTCTGCTACTGGATCAACTAAGTGAGCTCCGGTGGGAAAGCAAATCCATTGTCACGTCTCGGAGGCATCTGAGGGTTTAGAAAAGATGAGAATATAGAATAGAATGAGGTCTAGAGGGAAAACACTACCCATATGCACATGAGACAAAAGCAATCAAACACTTCATTCAATCAAACAAGGGCATACAACGGTCTATCTATCGATACAAAAGTGCTCAGACTATACTAGATACATGGGGGAAAACTACTACTGTTATGGTGGTCATCTAGAAAAACTGCTCTATTGAAGACTCCATGATATCTGCTCCAGCTTCGTCAACATAGTCATCATCACTATCATTTGGGTCCGAGTCGGTGTCGTCAATGATGATGTAGTTCTCTGGACATGTGAAATCTTCATCTTCTCCTTCTGTCGCGGGGAATCCCATGAATACCTTTAGCTACTTCTTCAGATCATCGCTCTTCTCCACTAGTGTTGCTATTTCCTCCTCATATCCATCGCATGTAGACTTGAGTTCTTCCTCAAGTTCTATGATCTTGGTCATGGCCTTCTTCAGATCCATCATGCATGCGCACATCTGGTTCTCCTGGCGTCGAATGTGCTAGTTTAGCTCCTGGATGAAAGCTGCAATTGATCTATCCTTCCTGGTGCTAATCATCTCCCATTGTTCATCTCGGCGCCCACAAATCTGGTAGATAGTATCCTTAAGCTCCTTGTGGTAAACTTCTCCAATACGTCCCATTGTGATGTGGGCTGCCATGCTCTTTCCTAGACTCCAGGTTGGTGCATCAAAGGAAAACTCTATGGGCTCAGTAACGGGCATGAACATCCTTCCGGGAACTTGAACTTGAATCATCCATCACTCCTCTTCAGGTAAAGTGGCGTTGTAGGTCCCGGTGAAGTTTGGTACTCCGATCTTCAGGTACTTGGTGACTTCCTTTAGGTATCGTCCAAAGAGTGTATCTTCATCCGGTTACATGAACTTGTTCCTTGCATCCTCCATCCTAAAAGAGAGTAGAAAAGATGAGGAGTCAAAACTGAGAAGAGAGAGTAGTGATCTAGGGCTTTGGCTTAGTGGTCGTGTCCTACAGTCAGCGTGTGCTCTGATACCATCTTGTAGCGACAAGGCCTCAAGCAGTCCGATCTCTGTGCATCAGTGTCATCCCTGGATCAGTAATGCTGACACGCACAGTACTTGAAGGATTTATAACAGAGTGGCAATCACACACTTATTACATCGAATGTCTCAAAAGAGATCTTATTACAATAAATATGGCTTAAGGCCATCTAATAATGATAACAGCGGAAGGCTTGGAAGATAAGTGAGTCCATAAACTCCAACGGCATCACTGAGTATAGGACCACGATCCTAAGGCATCTTACTCGTCGTCTGAAAAGTCTGCAACATGAGCGTTGCAGCCCAAAAACGGGTCAGCACATGGAATATGCTGGCAATGTAACACATAGAGAGTAATGAAATGACATGGCTATACTACATGCATATTTGGCTGGTGGAAAGCATATGGTTACAATTTTGCATAAAGCCAATTTTTCCCTACTACAAAGGAATAAATTTTATTTAACTATCACGGTAGTTGTTAAACATTGAGAATGGTTGATAGCATTCTCAATCCCAATTAAGCATCATCATTAAAAACCCAACATCATTAATTAAAGTAACATGATGAGATTCACATGATAATCCAAGTACTAGATACTCAAAACGTCCATAACCGGGGACACGGCTAATCATGATTAGTTTGTACACTCTGTAGAGGTTGCGCACTTTTCCCCACAAGACTCGATCGCCTCCGTTTGTTTTCTCGCACTACATGGTGTTTGAGTAACGGATGACCGAGACATAGTCTTTCAGAAGCGCTAGCACCTTACGATTGGGTAGACCGTACCACCTACATCCCCTACATCTGCTAGTCTACCACTTTAAGAGTTCACACGACTTACTCAACTATGCTAGAGCCCATAATAGCATGTGGCTGCACATGGAAGTTTCTAGCATGAATAATCTTATGATCCCTTTGAGCCTGGGTGGCGGTCCAAAAACAAACAGGCAATCCTGGAATACCCAGGTACCTCAATCCACCCAGATGTGTATTAAAGTTTCCACCTTAAATAAACCATTAATTAACAATCTGACATCTATCATGGATACACTCACCCAATCCATGTCTACTAGCATAGAATGGCAATATAAGCAAACGTAGAAGTAACTCCCAAGGGTTTGATAATAAAACAGGTAATAGGTACTACCTCATCTACTTCCCAAAACCCACATATTAATCAGATCCTAATCATGCAATTGTTTGAGGATTGATCTAATGCAATAAAAATTGGGTAATGAAAAGTATGATCAAAGTGTTACTTGCCTCGCTGATGATCCGTGAAACCTAGGGATTCGAAGTAGCAAGCGGCGCAATCCGGGTACTCTATCGCAAGCAAACAAACAAACAAGCATATAATAAGTACTCATCTAATGCACAGTAAAACTCAAATAAGAGATCTAACCAGAAAGTTCAACTTAAGAACTCCGGTTGGCAAAAAGAATCAAATCGAACAAAGCAACGAAGACCAAACTGCAAAAGAAACAACTTCATTTACTAATCTGAACCTAAGTCAAATTTTACAGTAGCAAAAACTTGTTTGAGTTGATTAAATGGAAAGAGGGTTTCGAGACGAAACTCTAGGTGCTTGAATCGTCGGATTCCGATAAACGAGCGAAAAGTTAAACTAAAACGAAAATCGGATCAGAAATCGCGATCAAAAAAATCGCAGAATAAATCCCAGAAAAAGAAAATGATGAACAGATTAACGAAGAACGTTCGTTATCTGGATCTAAACGATGAACGCGTTCGTTAAAGCGAACGACGAGCGAACGCTTGCTAATTAACCTAAACCGAAAAAAAACCGACCTAATAGAAAAACAGATCTAAAAAAACTGACGAAAACCGACGGAAAACCGAACGGTTTTTCTAACAAAACGGCGGCGGCGGGGTCAACCTCGGCGTGCGGGTCCGACGGCGGCGGCGGCGACTCCAGCGGCAGTGGCGCGGGGCGGCGGCTCGGGTGGGTTGCGGTTGGCGGCAGCCCGGGGTGGCGCTATATAAAGGCCCCAGCCAGAGGAGTCCTCGTCGATCCCGGCCCATAGTCGGTTCGGAATTTCTTTTTAAATAAATTTCACTCAGAAAATCAAACGAAAGAAATACTAAACGGACTCCAAAAATCCCGAAATAAATTTTCCGCGACTTCTAAAATCAAGCTGGACAAGAAGAACATTTATTTGGGGCCTAAATGCAATTTTGAAAAACGCACATTTTTCCTAAATTCAAATAAAATAGCAATAAAATCCAAAATAAAATCTTATTTGATTTTATTATTAAATCCTCAATATTTCTTTATTTTGGGAAAGTCATTTTATTCCCTCTCTCATATTTCTATAATTGAAATAATTGAAGATAAAATAAATAAAATCAAATTATCCTATTTTCAAAATTTCAGAAAACTCAAATATGAAATTATTGAAATCCCCAACTCTCTCCGTGGGTCCTTGAGTTGCGTAGAATTTCTAGGATCGAACCAAAATACAATGAAATATGATGTGCAATGATGATCTATGTATAACATTCCAAATTGAAAATTTGGGATGTTACATAATTATCTATAGATTCATGCATATCATTATTTTCTTCCAAAGCAACGGTCATTCTCTAAATAAATTCTTTGACATAGACATTGAGCATAGTTTTCATAGCAATATTTAAGTATATCAAAATTTTCAGATTTATAAAGAGTAATATCATACTTTTCAATCAAAGAAGAAACTTCATAAGCACCCTTAAAAGCAACAAATTCTTCAATTTGTCCGATATCATAGTAACTATAAACACCCTTTGCATAAGAAGATAATATTTCATTATCATTAAACTCACATAGGTAGGGAAGGTGTTGTTTAGGGTTCCTAGAGCAACAAGTAAAATCATACATTTCACAAAGAGTACAAGCATAGCATAAAAACTATTTATTTGATTCCATAAGAGCCTCCCTTTTTCAAACAAATGATGACGCACAAAATGAGCATGCTCATCTAAAGATTTTCCCTCAACTAAACTAGTTGGTGTTTCAACACGAGCACAAATAGATTGAAGATGATCCAAGTAGAACACTTTAAGTGGATCCATGTCAATAGATTTTTAGAAAGCAAAGATGCAAGCAAATAGAAGGCACATGGAAACACAAAGACATACACAAAGAAAGCGAAGAAAAAGGCAAAGGTTTTTGAAAATCGTTTTAGAAGTGGGGGAGAGGTAAACAAGAGGCGAATGGCGAATAATGCAATGCAAGGGAGAAGAGTTTATGATGGGTACTTAATATGGCTTGACTTGATGTAGATCTCCCTGGCAACGGCGCCAGAAATCCTTCTTTCTACCTCTACAGCTTGCGTTGGTTTTCCCTTGAAGAGGAAAGGGTGCTGCAGCAAAGTAGCGTAAGTATTTCCATCAGTTTTGAGAACCAAGGTATCAATCCAGTAGGAGACAACGCACAAGTCACCGAATGCCTGCACAAACAATCAACAACTTGCACCCAACACGATAAAGGGATTGTCAATCCCTTCATGGTCACTTGCAAAAGTGAGATATGATAGAGATAGATAAACGGTAAAGTAAATATTTTTGGTATTTTTGGTTTATAGATCGAAAAGTAAAAGATTGCAAAATAGTAGATCAGAAACTAGCAAGATGTAAACGAGATTTAATAATGTGGAAAAGAGATTCAATATAATGGGAAAGAGACTCGGGGCCATAGGTTTCACTAGTGGCTTCTCTCAAGATAGCAAATATTACGGTGGGTGAACAAATTACTGCCGAGCAATTGATAGAAAAGCGCATAGGTATGATGATGTCTAAGACAATGATCATGAACATAGGCATCACGTCCGTGTCAAGTAGACCGACTCCTGCCTGCATCTACTACTATTACTCCACACATCGACCGCTATCCAGCATGCATCTAGAGTATTAAGTTCATAAAGAACGGAGTAATGCGTTAAGTAAGATGACATGATGTAGAGGAATTAACTCAAGCAATATGATGAAAACCCCATCTTTTAGTCCTCGATGGCAACAATACAATGTGTGCCTTGCTGGCCCTACTGTCGCTGGGAAAGGACACCACAAGATTGAACCCAAAGCTAAGAACTTCTCCCATTGCAAGAAAGGTTAATCTAGTAGGCCAAACGAAACCAATAATCTGAAGAGACTTGCAAAGATATCAAATCATGCATATAAGTATTCAGAGTAGAACCAAATAATATTCATAGATAATCTAGTTATAAATCAACAATTCATCGGATCTCAGCAAACACATCGCAAAAGAATATTACATCGAATAGATCTCCAAGAACATCGAGGAGAACATGGTATTGAATATCAAAGAGAGAGAAGAAGCCATCTAGCTAATAACTATGGACCTGAAGGTCTGTGGTAAACTACTCACGCTTCATCGGAGAGGTAATGGTATTGATGTAGAAGCCCTCCGTGACCGAATCCCCCTCCGGCGGGACGCCAGAAAAGGTCCCTAGATGGGATCTCACGGGTACAGAAGGTTGTGGCGGTGGAAAAGTGGTTTCATGGCTCCCTTGGATGTTTTTAGGGTATAAGAGTATATATAGGTGAAGGAAGTAGGTCAGGGGAGCTACAAGGGGCCCACGAGGGGGGGGCTACTGATAACCCACAAGTATATGGGATCACAACAGTTTTCGAGGGTAGAGTATTCAACCCAAATTTATAGATTCGACACAAGGGGAGCCAAAGAATATTTGAAGGTATTAGCAGCTGAGTTGTCAATTCAACCACACTTGGAGATTAATTATCTACATCAAAGTGATTAGTGACATAGTAGTATGATAGTTTTCATGATAGCAGCTATAGTAATAGTAACAGTAATAGTGATAGTAGTGATATTGTAGCAGTAACAATAGCAGTAGCAACAGTAGTAACTTAGCAAGAGCAATATATGATAAATTCGTAGGCATTGGATCGGTGACTCATTGGATGATATTCATCATGAGACATTTATAACCTAGGGCAATACAGCACTAGCTCTAGTTCATAAATATAATGTAGCCATGTATTACATAAATAGTCATACGTGCTTATGGAAAGAACTTGCATCACATCTTTTGTCCTACCCTCCCGTGGCAGCGGGGTCCTATTAGAAACTAAGGTATATTAAGGCATCCTTTTAATAGAGAACCGGAACAAAGCATTAACACATGGTGAATACATGAACTCCTCAAACTACGGTCATTACCGGGAGTGGTCCCGACTATTGTCACTCCGGGGTTGCCGGATCATAACACGTAGTAGGTGAATATAACTTGCAAGATCGGATCTAGAACATGGTTATAGTGGTGATAACATAAACGGTTCATATCTGAAATCATGGCACCCGCGCCCAAAGTGAGAAGCATTAAGCATGGCAAAGTCATAGCAACATCATTCTTAGAATATAGTGGATACTAGGGATCAAGCCCTAACAAAACTAACTTAATTACATGATGAATCTCATCCAACTCCTCACTGACCAGCGAGCCTACGAAGGAATTACTCACTCCCGGTGGGGAGCATCATGGAATTGGCGATGGAGATGTGTTGATGATAACGAAGATCGAAGATCCCCCTCTCCGGAGCCCCAAATGGACTCCAGATCTGGCCTCCCGAGGAAGAACAGGGCTTGATGGCAGCTCCGTCTTGTGAAATGCGATAATTATTTCTCCCTCATTATTTCTGGAAATATAGGAATTTATAGCGTCGGTTTGAGGGTCAGCGGGGCCACCAGGTGGGCAGCACCCACCAGTGCGCGCCTGGGGGGGCGGCACGCCCTGGTGGGTTGTGCCCACCCAGGTGCCCCCTCAGGTACCTCCTGGCTCCAGAAATTCTCTCATTTGATATAAAAAATCCTCGCAAAGTTTTGTTCCATTCCGAGAACTTTTATTTCTGCACAAAAATAACACCATGGTAGTTCTGCTGAAAACAGCGTCAGTCCGGGGTTAGTTTCATTCACATCATGCAAATTAGAGTCCAAAACAAGAGGATAAGTGTTAGGAAATGTAGACACATTGGAGATGTATCAACTCCCCCAAGCTTAAACCTTTGCTTGTCCTCAAGCAATTCAGTTGATAAACTGAAAGTGAAAAAGAAAAACTTTTACGAACTCTTTTGCTCTTGTTTCATAAATAAGCTTAAACAACACCTAGGTTTTCAGCAAGGATTATAACTAACCATGTCGAAAAATAACTCTTAAAAATTATATTAACTCATATCAATGACATATTCAACTAGAGAGCAATAATAAGACATTTCAAATAGCAACACGTTGTCAAAACAACCATGATATAATATGCCAATAGTGATATCTCGCTAACCCTTTCTGAGACCGCAAAACATAAATGCAGAGCACCCCCAAAGTTCAAGCAGCGACTAAACATTGTAATTCATGGTAGAAAAGATCCAGTCATGATGCATCCAACATTAGCTATACACAATGCATCAGCATGACAACAATGCTCTCAGGTTCTGGCGCTTATTTGAGAAGGTGATGACACAACATAAAAGTAAATAGATAGTCCCTTCACAGAGGGAAGCAGTGATTTGCATAGGTGCCAGAGCTCAAGTTTTTAAAATAGAGGTAAATGATATTTTGAGACATGCACCCTTATAATTCACTTCACGACCATCAGTTATCAATATATTCCATGCTAAGCATGCTAGTAGTGGTTTCCAAGTGGAAATGTAAAGGTTATGACTCCATTGGGAGTTTTTGTTTGATTATTTGTAAGCTCTTTTCTTTTTGCAGTTTGGGACTGGGCATCCCTATTACCGCCCTTTTCTCGTGCGATGGCAAGTGAATAAACACTCGACCTGAGAATAACCCGCTTAGCATGGAAAATACTGACTACCTCCTGTCGTTCCATGAACGATCCAGGCACACAAAAAGGATATTTATTTGAAGTTTTTAGAGGTGGCACATGCAAATTTACTTAGGACGACAGGGTAATACCGCATATAGGTAGGTATGGTGGACTCATCTGGAATAACTTGGGTTTCAGGTTTTTGATGTACAGCAGAGTTCCCACTTAGTACAGGCGAAGGCTAGCAAATAGGTTGAGAAGCGGCAGCTAGAGAGCAACAACAGTCATGAACATACATTATGCATAAGTAACATTGGATACTAGCATGAGTAGGATATGAACACCATGAACATAAATATCATAGAGGCTATGTTGGTTTTTATTCAACTACATGCATGAACATGTGCCAAGTCAAGCCACTCGAACATTCAGAGGAGGATACCATATCATCATACTACATCACAATCATTTTAACGCAATGTTGATATCCAAGATAAGTCATTATTCGCTCCTATCTACTTATGCATGGCATGAGAAACTATAATCTCTAATTTTCATTGCAAACATGTTTGATCATAATAGGCTGAAGCATGGATACTAGGTTAAACATATTTACAAAAACAAAACAAGTCCAGTTCATACCCGTTTCTCTCTGCCACGGCCAATTCATCTAATATCATCATTATTGCCTTTCACTTGCACAACCGAATGATTTGAAATAACAATAGTGCAAGAGTGTCGTGGACTAAGCTGGAATCTGCAAACATTTTATTCAAGAGGAGAAGACAAGGTAATATGGGCTCTTTGTTAGATCAACAATAATGCAAATGAGAGCCACTCAACATTTTCATCGTGGTCTTCTCCTCGGTATGACTCGATAAAAGAAAAAGAAATTCAGAGAAACACACTGAAATATTTTGGAGTTTTGGGTTTTTTGAAAGCAAGCAAACAAAAAAAGGGAAAAGCAAAAACGAGAAAAACTATTTACATGGGAAAGCTCCCAACAAGTAAAAGAAGAACAAGGAAATCTTTTTGGGTTTTCTTTTTAGTACTACAACAAATTAAACTAGGAAGAAAAATAAAAAAGAAGCAAGAAAAATATTTTTGGGATTTTCTCAAAAAAATTCAAACACACAAGAAGAAAGTGAGAAAAGATAATTTAAGCATGGATGATACAATGAAAAAGTGTGGACACCAACAATTGGAATGAAATGTGTGAACATGAATGTAATGTTGGTGGGAATACGTACTCCCCCAAGCTTAGGCTTTTGGCCTAGCTTGGTAATCAGTCAGTAGCCTGGATGGTAGTTGGCGTGGTAACTCACGGAGGCCCTCGGTGCTGTTGCTTTAGCCCGCCATGCTGCCTCCACTGTTGCGTTGTGAGCTCGAGCCTCGCTCTCCAGAACGAAATATCTCCCTCTGCTGTGTTAGTCAAAAAGAGCAGGCGCATGCAAATATGTGTGCACAACAGAAGTTTGGTTAAACAACAAATTATAAGTGAAGTCATGAATTTTTCCTTTGAGGATCTTATGGCTTTTTAAAGCATCAAAATCTAAATACTGCGTGGGTAGGATAGGGTCAAAGGGCAAAGGTGAAACACCCAGCTCTCGTGCTAAACGCGTGGCATAAATTCCGCCATAAAAATAGCCATTGCTAGCGTTATGCTGTAGTCTGCGTGCAACAATAGTTGCAAGGTTATAACTCCTTTCACCGATGAGAGCGGTGCGTATGAGGCTCAAGTCTGGAGCACAAAGTGTACTACAGTCTTGTTTTCCTACTATGCATTTTTCCATTAAATAATGCAAAGTACTGAATTGCAGGAACATGTATGCTCTTTATTATACCTTGTGCCACTCCCCTAGTTTCACCAAAGCAAAGACTAGATAAGAATGACTCAAACTCATACCTAGGTGGCTCATCGAGTGAACCCCATAATGGGATTTTGTAGAGGTGAGCAAACCTTTCTAGAGAAATGGTAAATGGATTATCATAAAGTTTAAAAGACACCCTAGACTCATGGGGAGAGAATTTAAATTCTTTGACAAATGATTCGGTAAGGATGAGGCGTTGGTCGCACTTATCTGAAATGTAGGGACCGAGCTCGACATTGTGAACTAATTGCTCAAATTCCTCCTTAATACCAACTCTCGCCATATAATCGTCGCATGGCCATAAGCATGTTTTGGTGGTGGCACTTCGAATGGACTTTTCGCTTGGTTCAACATAGGACCGGCGAACAGAGCTGCTACTAGAGGATGCTTCCGAGGATCTCCTCCTCAAATAACTCCTTCCAAAGAAGTTCATAATGTCTATGTACAATTTTCTGAAAAAATTTGGTCATGAAAAATTTATTAACAAAAGTTCACAAAATTGATAACAACTACTCATAGGGATGCATAGAGGCCATAGCAAGCATTCAAACTACTTAGAACTCTAAGAATTCAACATGCAAGCTCATCTACAGCAACACCAAGAGTAGCTAATTATTCTAAATATAAACCACTAAAACAAAAACTAATTGGACACATGGAGGAGTCACATACCAAGCAACAAATCCCCGAAACAGTTTAGGAAATGGAGCTTCAAGCAAAGAGATCGAAATCCGCGGTTTTGGAGGCAAGAACATGAGAGAGTGTGTGTTGGTGATTTTTTTCTGGGTGAATGGAGTGGTGTGGGAGGAAGAAGTAAGTGAGGGGACCCACCAGGTGGGTAGCACCCACCAGGGTGAGCCTGGGGGTGATGGCACGCCCAGGTGGGTTGTGCCCACCTGGTGCACCTCCCTCTAATATTATTTGCACCAGAAATTCATAAATATTCAGAAAAAAGTCATATCAGATTTTTAGAGCATTCTGAGAACTTTTATTTTTGTGTCATTTTTTATTGCACGAAAAACTCAGAAAACAGACAAAGCATGGCATTTTATTTTATTTAACTAACAAAAATAGAAAAAAAGGTAGGGACAGAAGGTAGTGCTCACTAAATTCATCAACTTCATACCTCTAAAAAATGATCCATTAATAAGGTTGATCAAGTCTTATTAACAACCACTTTCGATTAGCATGAAACCTAAGAACTTTCGTAAATCACTAAGTTACCTCAATGGGATGTGAATGTCCCCAACAATAAGCATTTCATATTTCTTTTTGATAGTAGGTAGAGGTAGTTGAAAACTTCCAATTGTGATTGTCAGAGATTTTTCAATAACATTAATAACATTCACTTGGAATTTTTTCTTTGGCAAGTGCACTGTATGCTCATTACCATTGATATGAAAAGTGACCTTGCTTTTATTGTAGTCAATAACAGCCCCTGCAGTATTCAAGAAGGGTCTACCAAGGATAATCGACATGTTGTCATCCTCGGGCATCTCAAGTATAACAAAGTCAGTCAAAATAGTAACATTAGAAATAACAATGGGCTCCTCCTCGCAAATACCGATAGGTATCACGGTTGATTTATCAGCCATTTGCAAAGATATTTCAGTAGGTGTGAGTTTATTCAAATCAAATCTTTTATATAAAGATAAAGGCATAACACTAACACCAGCTCCCAAATCACATAAAGCAGTTTTAACATAATTTCTTTTAATGGAGCAAGGTATAGTTGGTATTCCAGGATCTCCAAGTTTTTTAGGTACTCCATCTTTGAAAGTGTAATTAGCAAGCATAGTGGAGATTTTAGCTTCCGGTATTTTTCTTTTATTAGTGACGATGTCTTTCATATACTTTGCATATGGAGGCATTTTCAAGATATCAGTCAAGCGAGTGCGCAAAAATACTGGCCTAATCATTTCAGCAAAGCGTTCAAATTCTTCATCATCTTTCTTTTTAGTTGACTTAGGTGGAAAGTGCATAGGCTTTTGCACCCATGGTTCTCTTTCCTTTCCATGTTTTCTAGCAACAAAGTCTCTTTTATCGTATCTTTTATTCTTAGGTTGTGGGTTATCAAGATCAACACTTGGTTCTATCTCAACATCATTATCTGGTTCTTTATCATTAGGTTGAGTGCTTCCATGAACCTCATCATTATCTTTTTCATTGTCAGAAGGTGTGTGTTCATTACCAGATTGAGTTTCAGCGTCAGGGATAGAAACTTCATTATCATTATCAGGAGGTTTTTCTATTTCAGGTTCACTAGAGGTAGGCAAAGTCTTATCATTTTTACTTTTTATTTTCTTTTTAGAAGAACTAGTTGTAGTGGTGTTGTTTCCTTGAGAATCTTGTTCAATTCTCTTTGGGTGTCCCTCGGGATAAAGTGGTTCCTGAGTCATTTTACCTCCTCTAGTTGCTACTCTAATAGCAAAGTCACTTATATCATTGTTCATTTCATCAAGTAACTCTCTTTGATATTTAGCAACTTGTTCTAATTGAGTTTAAACCATAGAGGCATGTTTTCCTACACCTCTAACATCATTTGAGATTCTAAATAGCAATTCACTTTGTCGGGGGGTGCTGATTCCGCCAACACCTATGGGGACAGGGCCCCTTTCGGTTCGGTGAGGGGCGGAGAACGCACAAAGAGCGGATCGAGGCAGTGCACGCGGGCGATTTTACCCAGCTTCGGGCCGCACGGATGCGTAAAACCCTACTGCTGCTTGTTTGTGTGTATTGGATTCTTGCTCAGGAGCGATGGACGCTGCCAGACTGAGCGTGAGAGTGTTCCTGGTGTTGAATGAGCCGAACTGGCCGAACCCCTTCTACGTTGCGCTTGGGCCTCCTTTTATACTCTCAAGGGGTCACCCACAGGTGGCAACGTAGACTAGAAGGGTAAAAATGGAAAAGGATGCGGTAGGTGCAGCTACCGCTTACTGTGGATACAGTGCGCCCTACCTAACTCTGACGGCAGGGGACAAGGGCATTAAATGCCTGTCTGAGTCTCCTAAACAGTGCAAAAAGTGACCGTTTGGAGCGCCACCGTTTGCCACGATGGGCTTCTCTTCATCTCCACTTGCCACCACGTACCCCTAGCTGCACGGCCTCCTGCCACGTGTGCTTGGGAGAGTCCTAGAGCGACACGTTAGCAGGTGTGCTGGAGCGCAGGCACGAAGTGGGGGTTTCCCACGGCAAGCTCCTTGCCGCGGCCGTCGTCTTGTCGCGTCCGGAAGCTTGTCGCTCGCCGGATCTTGCCGGGACGCAGGGCGCGTCGCGGCAAGCTTTCTTGGTATGCCTTGAGTGGCCTTCCCGGCAAGCTCCTCTTGCCGGGGTCTCGTCTCTTCCCGGCAAGCTCCTCTTGCCGGGGCCTTGGTTGGCCTTCCCGGCAAGCTCCTCTTGCCGGGGCCTTGGCTTGAGTACTTTGTTCTTGAATGGTCTTCAAGGGAACCACGGAGGGTCCTGGTGGTCACCCGGCAAGCCTTGCCGCGGGGCGCTGCAACTGCCCGTGCACGAGTTCGGGGTAATAGGGTACCCCTACTCTAGTACACCGACAGGAGCCCCCGGGCCTGGGCCGGTGCCGAGCGCTGTTGGGCCAGGCCCAAAACAGTGCACGGGCACGTGCGGCCTAGGTCACACCGCATATCTCTCCGCCCCCACCGCGCACGCCCAGAATGGCACGCGTCAAACGCGGCGTCGTGGGTGAGATCGTGGGTGGCGTGCGTGGGGCTAAGCCTCCCGAGCATGTGTCAGGCCACAGTGATGGGGACGGTTCACGCCCTCCTCCTTAAACGGAGGTAGGTGTGGGGGCGTGGTGCATTTACTGGACGGGGCCGGTGCGCAGCTTTCGGGACGCCCACTCTCCGCGTTCACGGGGCGGAGCGAGGCTGCCTCATCTGTCGCCTTGGTTCTGCATCCCCGCCACGCGGCTCCCATGCGCTTGGGTCACGGACGGTGGAGTGGGAAACTGGGCCGTCGCGAGCGGGTTGGCCCCGACTCCCTGCCCTTCCCGTGCCTTGATTCGCTGAGCAGGGCGGCCGAGCCCCACCTCGCTCCTTTATAAAGAGCGGGATGGGAGCACAGAAATCCGCACTCTCTCATCTTCTCCTTTCTTCAGCTTCTGCTCCCCTTTCTCTCATCTGCCATGGAGAAAGGGAACCCAGGCCCTTCATTGGTGGCGGCGAGGGTCGCCACCAGACAGTGCATCTCTCCCTCTTCTATGCCCATGGTGGCAGAGCCAGCTATAGGGGGAAGAGGGAGGGGGCGAGGTCGCGGACGAGGTCGAGGACGAGGTCGAGGCGCTCGGGGAAGAGGCGGACGGGGCGGCGCGTCAGCTTCACCTCCGCTGGTGGCTCCTCCCCCCACGGCGGTCCATATAGGGGACGACCCTTGCGAGTTCTTCGTCAGGCTGCGCCGGGCGCCTCGTCGTCGCCTCCGGCTTCCAGCTCCGTTTGCGCGCGTGATGGAGTTGGACCCGCCCGAGATGCTGAGACTGCACATGAGGGGCTGTGGGATCAGCGGCACGCGAGTCCGCGTTGCATTCCCAGCCCCTAATGTGATGTATCTTGATCGAGGGTGGAAGACGTTCGCCCGCATCCACAGCTTGACGGAGGGGTTTACCCTCCATTTTAAGTTGATGGAGGGCGATCTCCTCTCCGTCAAGGACTTCGGGTGCTTCGGCACTCGGGCGAAGTGCTGCATGGACAGCTCCTCCGACAGCGAAGGCTACTCCTCGAGCGAGAGCGACGAGGAGGGGAGCGACAGCGACGACGAGGGTAGCGGGCGGCGGGGTAGCGGGTCCGACTAGGCGTCGGGCGCCGCTTTGCGCGGCACCGGCGACCCCATCATCCACGTCGCCGGCTTCTTGAACTCCCCGGGGTCGTCTCCTTGGGCGGCTGGTGTAGGGAGGCTGCGGAAGGGGAAGAGGGCTGGCGACAAGGCCGTCAGGTCGGAGTACGAGGGCGTGGTGCCCTCGACTGCATGCTGACGCCCTGCCGCCCCGTCTTTGAGCCCCGCTTCCAGCGCCACCGTCGCCGTCCAGCCTTCGGACGGCCCCCGGGATGTTCCCTTGGTGTCTTCTGGCACCCGTAGCTCGCCTAGGCACTCCTTTTGCCCTTTTCGTCTCCTTGACCTGCCTCCTAAAAAGAGGGACATGAAAGGGATTACGGGCATCTTATCTTTTCAATTTGTAAGCCTTCAGGCCTTAGCTGTATCTAGAACTTGTAATCCTCTCTTTCATGTTTTTCATCCTCTATGGACTGTACCTGAGTGGGATGTTTTTCAATGAAAAGGGGATGCTTGCCGAGTTATTTGTCTCACGAGTTAAACCCACGCCAAGGAGCAAATCCTTGGTATCCCTCGGACAGACATTTCATCTCCCGGCAACAGACCCTGCCGCCTTCCCACGTCGCTCGACCTTTCTCACGCTTTTGACGGAGGCAGGAACGAGGTGGGTGCGGTCTCCTCGTTTCATCCCTTTGCTGCCGCGACTACGACCAAACTTGGCCCCGAGAACAAGCCCCAGGGCCTAGAGTCGAGGAAGCACGGCAATTTCCGGGAAGAAACGTGGTTTCGCATTCCCCGGTCCATAAGAGGATGCATGATGAGGGATGAAAGACTTATCTAATATTGCAGCCCTCGGCAACTCTGGTTTGCCGTGGACGATTCTTGGCACTCACAGCCCCCAGCGATACTGGCTTGCCGGGAAGGCTTTTATCTTCAGCAGAGAACTTTGACGTTCTCGATGCCGGCTTCCGGCAAGCTGGTCGCCAGGAAGGCTTTTATCTTCAGCAGAGAACTTTGACGTTCTCGATGCCGGCTTCCGGCAAGCTTGTTGCCAGGAAGGCTTTTATTCTCAGCAGAGAACTTTAACGTTCTCGATGCCGGCTTCCGGCAAGCTTGTTGCCAGGAAGGCTTTTATTTTCAGCAGAGAACTTTGACGTTCTCGATGCCAGCTTCCGGCAAGCTCGTCGCCAGGAAGGCTTTTGTTTTCAGCAGGGAACTTTGACGTTCTTGATGCCGGCTTCCGGCAAGCTGGTCGCCAGGAAGGCTTTTGTTTTTAGCAGAGAACTTTGACGTTCTCGATGCCGGCTTCCGGCAAGCTTGTTGCCAGGAAGGCTTTAATTTTCAGCAGAGAACTTTGACGTTCTCGATGCCGGCTTCCGGCAAGCTGGTCGCCAGGAAGGCTTTTGTTTTCAGCAGAGAACTTTGACGTTCTCGATGCCGGCTTCCGGCAAGCTGGTCGCCAGGAAGGCTTTTGTTTTCAGCAGAGAACTTTGACGTTCTCGATGCCGGCTTCCGGCAAGCTGGTCGCCAGGAAGGCTTTTGTTTTTAGCAGAGAACTTTGACGTTCCCGATGCCGGCTTCCGGCAAGCTTGTTGCCAGGAAGGCTTTTATTTTCAGCAGAGAACTTTGACGTTCTCGATGCCGGCTTCCGGCAAGCTTGTTGCCAGGAAGGCTTTTATTTTCAGCAGAGAACTTTGACATTCTCGATGCCGGCTTCCGGCAAGCTTGTTGCCAGGAAGGCTTTTATTTTCAGCAGAGAACTTTGACGTTCTCGATGCCGGCTTCCGGCGAGCTGGTCGCCAGGAAGGCTTTTATCTTCAGCAGAGAACTTTGACGTTCTCGATGCCGGCTTCCGGCAAGCTGGTCGCCAGGAAGGCTTTTGGCGAAGAACTTCGTCGTTCTTGACACCAGCTCCCGGCAAGATCGTTGCCGGAAAGGCTTATGGCGAAGAACTTCGTCGTTCTTGACACCGGCTCCTGGCAAGGTCGTTGCCGGAAAGGCTTATGGCGAAGAACTTCGTCGTTCTTGACACCGGCTCCCGGCAAGATCGTTGCCGGAAAGGCTTATGGCGAAGAACTTCGTCGTTCTTGACACCGGCTCCCGGCAAGGTCGTTGCCGGAAAGGCTTATGGCGAAGAACTTCGTCGTTCTTGACGCCGGCTCCCGACAAGATCGTTGCCGGCAAGGCTTATGGCGAAGAACTTCGTCGTTCTTGACACCGGCTCCCGGCAAGATCATTGCCGGAAAGGCTTATGGCGAAGAACTTCGTTGTTCTTGACACCGGCTCCCGGCAAGGTCGTTGCCGGAAAGGCTTATGGTGAAGAACTTCATCATTCTTGACACCGGCTCCCGGCAAGGTCGTTGCCGGAAAGGCTTATGGCGAAGAACTTCGTCGTTCTTGACGCCGGCTCCCGACAAGATTGTTACCGGCAAGGCTTATGGCGAAGAACTTCGTCGTTCTTGACACCGGCTCCCGGCAAGATCATTACCGGAAAGGCTTATGGCGAAGAACTTCGTCGTTCTTGACACCGGCTCCTGGCAAGGTCGTTGCCGGAAAGGCTTATGGTGAAGAACTTCGTCGTTCTTGACGCCGGCTCCCGGCAAGATCGTTGCCGGAAAGGCTTATGGCGAAGAACTTCGTCGTTCTTGACGCCGGCTCCCGTCAAGATCATTGCCGGAAAGATTGGCCCTAGGGGCGTTGCCAGCCCCCGGGCCATGACTGTGTTTAAACATGACAAGTGATTAGCATCCGAAGTGCACTTAACTTGCTTGCGAATTTTGACTTTTGCTGTATATTCCCTATGCCTGCTGGAATGCTTTCCGGTGCGTACGATCCAGCCAGTAGCGCTTGAGGGAACGGGCCCTTAGCGGCTATTCGGGAACAACGCCTCCCGGAAAGGTTTACCTTCTTGGTTCTAGCGCAACTGCACAAGTTGCCGAGCGGACTCGAGGCAACATGGAGCGCAACTAGCCCCGAGAAGGCTCCTCGGCATACAGGTCTATGCAGAAATCTCAAATAAATAGCGCATGCTATCTTCCTGTTCAACCTCTCTTTGTACGTCCACCCTACGCTTTCTAGGGAAACTTGCCGGTGCAGGCACCCTTGCCGCGAGCGCCGAGTGCGGAACTTCAGCAACCTGCTGGCGGGGTCGCTACCGACAAGCAATCTTGTCGCAACTAGTTGCAGCTCGCTTAAGTTGTTGAGCTGACTCGAAACAAAGTAAGGGCGCTAGCAGCTCACTTAAGTTGCTGAGCGGACTCGAAGCAAAGTAAGGGCGCTAGCAGCTCACTTAAGTTGTTGAGCGGACTCGAAACAGAGTAAGGGCGCAACTAGCTACGAGTTGATTCCTCCGCGCACAGGTTTTCCGTACAAAGAACAAGGTCTCCGAGGCGGATAACCTTATATAGAAAGGAAATATCTAAAGTTTCACACGACTTAGCTTTTTCTGTTGCCGCACTGGCGTCGTTCTTTTACTCGCCCGCTCCTTAGGAGCCATGATGATGAAGAACAGCTGAGCCTTGCGTGCACGCCGGATCGGATTCGCACAATCTCGACGCCCCCTACCTGGCGCGCCAGAGATGTCGGGGGGTGCTGATTCCGCCAACACCTATGGGGACAGGGCCCCTTTCGGTTCGGTGAGGGGCGGAGAGCGCACAAAGAGCGGATCGAGGCAGTGCACGCGGGCGATTTTACCCAGCTTCGGGCCGCACGGATGCGTAAAACCCTACTGCTGCTTGTTTGTGTGTATTGGATTCTTGCTCAGGAGCGATGGACGCTGCCAGACTGAGCGTGAGAGTGTTCCTGGTGTTGAATGAGCCGAACTGGCCGAACCCCTTCTACGTTGCGCTTGGGCCTCCTTTTATACTCTCAAGGGGTCACCCACAGGTGGCAACGTAGACTAGAAGGGTAAAAATGGAAAAGGATGTGGTAGGTGCAGCTACCGCTTACTGTGGATACAGTGCGCCCTACCTAACTCTGACGGCAGGGGACAAGGGCATTAAATGCCTGTCTGAGTCTCCTAAACAGTGCAAAAAGTGACCGTTTGGAGCGCCACCGTTTGCCACGATGGGCTTCTCTTCATCTCCACTTGCCACCACGTACCCCTAGCTGCATGGCCTCCTGCCACGTGTGCTTGGGAGAGTCCTAGAGCGACACGTTAGCAGGTGTGCTGGAGCGCGGGCACGAAGTGGGGGTTTCCCGCGGCAAGCTCCTTGCTGCGGCCGTCGTCTTGTCGCGTCCGGAAGCTTGTCGCTCGCTGGATCTTGCCGGGACGCAGGGCGCGTCGCGGCAAGCTTTCTTGGTATGCCTTGAGTGGCCTTCCCAGCAAGCTCCTCTTGCCGGGGTCTCGTCTCTTCCCGGCAAGCTCCTCTTGCTGGGGCCTTGGTTGGCCTTCCCGGCAAGCTCCTCTTGCCGGGGCCTTGGCTTGAGTACTTTGTTCTTGAATGGTCTTCAAGGGAACCACGGAGGGTCCTGGCGGTCACCCGGCAAGCCTTGCCGCGGGGCGCTGCAACTGCCCGTGCACGAGTTCGGGGTAATAGGGTACCCCTACTCTAGTACACCGACACACTTAAGCGAGCAATCATATCAGAGTTGTATTTCAATTGTTTCATAACATTTGCATTGAAGTGATCTTGCTTTCTAATGTAATTATCAAACTCATAAAGGCATTGGCTAGGATGTTTATTATGAGGATCATCACTATCATTGAATTTCATTAAAGATTTTACCTCTACCACCTTGGGTGTGGTGGTGCTTCAAGCCCATGTATTTCTTCGATAGGTGGTAAATTTTTAACATCCTCGGCCTTAATACCTTTTTCCTTCATATATTTCTTTGCCTCTTGCATATCTTCGGGACTGAGATATAAGATACCCCTCTTCTTCAGAGTGGGTTTAATAGGTGCTTTAGAAGGAGTCCAATCATCATAATTTTTCAATATGTTATTCAATAATTCTTCAGCTTGCCCAATAGTTCGTTCCTTGAAAACACAACTAGCACAATTATCTAGGAAGTCCCTAGAAGTATCGGTTAGTCCATTATAGAAGATATCAAGTATTTCATTTTTCTTAAGAGGATGATCAGGCAAAGCATTAAGAAATTGTAGAAGCCTCCCCCAAGCTTGTGGGAGACTCTCTTCTTCAATTTGCACAAAGTTAAATATTTCCTGCAAGGCAGCTTGTTTCTTATGAGTAGGGAAATATTTTTCAGAGAAGTAATAGATCATATCCTGGGGACTACGCACACAACCAGGAGCAAGAGTATTGTACCAAGCTTTAGCATCACCCTTTAATGAGAACTTAAATAACTTGAGAATATAGTAATAGCGAAACTTCTCATGATGAGAAAAAAGGGTAGCTATATCATTCAACTTAGTAAGATGTGCCACAACAGTTTTAGTTTCATAACCATGGAAAGGATCAGATTCAACCAAAGTGATTAACTCTGGGTCGACAGAGAATTCATAATCCTTATCAGCACTAACAATAGGTGAAGTAGCAAACTTAGGTTCACATTTCATTTTAGCATTCAAAGATCTTTCTTTATACTTGCATAATAATTTCTCTAGATCATCTATATCCTTACAAGCAAGAATATCTCTAGTTGCCTCCTCACTAATAGTATAACCTTCCGGTACCTTTGGCAATTCATATCTAGTAGGACTAGTTCTAGTAGGTGTTTCAGTATTTTCAGTTTCAAGTTCATCATCAGATTCAACAATATCATGTTGTCTTACTCTAGCAATTTGTTCATCAAGAAATTCACCTAGTGGCACATCATGATCAAGCAAGGTACTAGAATCTTCATGAGTAGCATTCATTGCAGAAGTAGCATCATCACTAACTTGCGACATATCAGAATTAATAGCACGTTGTGGTGTTGCAAGTTTACTTATAACAGAAGGTGAATCCAAAGTAGAACTGGATGGCAGTTCCTTACCTCCCCTCGTCTTTGAGGGAAAAATCATAGTCTTAGCATCCTTTAGATTCTTCATAGTGATAATATGATAATAATCCCAAGTGACTCAACAAACATAGCTATGCTCCCTGGCAACGGCGCCATAAAAAGGTCTTGATAACCCACAAGTATAGGGGATCGCAACAGTTTTCAAGGGTAGAGTATTCAACCCAAATTTATAGATTCAACACAAGGGGAGCCAAAGAATATTTGAAGGTATTAGCAGCTGAGTTATCAATTCAACCACACCTGGAGATTAATTATCCACAGCAAAGTGATTATTAGCACAGTAGTATGATAGTTTTGATGATAATAGCAGTAGTAATGGTAACAGTAACAGTGATAGCAGTGATATTGTAGCAGCAACGATAGCAGTAGCAACAGTAGTAACTTAGCAAGAGCAATATATGATAAATTCGTAAGCATTGGATCGGTGACTCATTGGATGATATTCATCATGAGACAGTTATAACCTAGGGCAATACGGCACTAGCTCCAGTTCACAAATATAATGTAGGCATGTATTCCATAAATAGTCATACGTGCTTCTGGAAAGAACTTGCATGACATCTTTTGTCCTACCCTCCCGTGGCAGTGGGGTCCTATTGGAAACTAAGGGATATCAAGGGCTCCTTTTAATAGAGAACTGGAACAAAACATTAACACACGGTGAATACCTGAACTCCTCAAACTACGGTTATCAGCGGGAGTGGTCCCGACTATTGTCACTCCGGGGTTGTCGGATCATAACACATAGTAGGTGACTATAGCTTGCAAGATCAGATCTAGAACATGGATATAATGGTGATAACATAAACGGTTTAGATCTGAAATCATGGCACCCAGGCCCAAAGTGACAAGCATTAAGCATGGCAAAGTCATAGCAACATCAATCTCAGAACATAGTGGATACTAGGGATCAAGCCCCAACAAAACTAACTCGATTACATGATGAATCTCATCCAGCTCCTCACCAACCAGTGAGCCTGTGAAGGAATTACTCACTCCCGGTGGGGAGCATCATGGAATTGGCGATGGAGATGTGTTGGTGATGACGAAGATCGAAGATCCCCCTCTCCGAAGCCCCAAACGGACTCTAGATCTGGCCTCTCAAGGAAGAACAGGGCTTGGCGGCGGCTCCGTCTCGTGAAACATGATAATTCTTTCTCCCTCATTTTTTCTGGAAATATGGGATTTTATAGCGTCGGTTTGAGGGTCAACGGGGCCACCAGGTGGGCAGCACCCACCAGGGCACGCCTGGGGGGCTGGCGTGCCCTGGTGGGTTGTGCCCACCCAGGTGCCTCCCTCAGGTACCTCCTGGCTCCAGAAATTCTCTTATTTGATATAAAAAATCCTCGCAAAGTTTTGTTCCATTCCGAGAACTTCCATTTCTGCACAAAAATAACACCATGGTAGTTCTGCTAAAAACATCGTCATTCTGGGGTTAGTTTCATTCAAATCATGCAAACTAGAGTCCAAAACAAGAGGAAAAGCATTAGGAAAATTAGATATGTTGGAGACATATCACCTACCCCCTGGGCACGCTCCTGCCTTGTGGCCGCCTGGTTGCGTCTCCGACTTCATCTCCAAGTCTTCTGGTTGCTTTCGGTCCAAGAAAGATCATCGCAAAGGTTTCATTCCGTTTGGACTCCGTTTGGTATTCCTTTTCTGTGAAATTCTAAAAGAGGCAAAAAAACAGAAACTGGCACTGGGCCCTCGATTAATAGGTTAGTCCAAAAAATAATATGAAATAGCATATAAATGCCTATTAAACATCCAAAACAGATAATATAATAGCATGGAACAATAAAAAATTATAGATATGTTGGATACGTATCAAAGGTCTCATACCTCTCAACATGGGCATGAGTTTGAAATACCAATTTCAGCTCTTGGAACACCTCATATGCTCCGTGGCGTTCAAAACGTTTTTTAAGTCTCGGTTCTAAGCCGTAAAGCATGGTGCACTAAACTATCAAGTAGTCATCATATTGAGCTAGCCAAAATGTTCATAACGTTTGCATCAGCTCCTGCAATAGGTATGTCACCTAGCGGTGCATCAAGGACATAATTCTTCTGTGCAGCAATGAGGATAAACCTCATATCACGGACCCAGTTCGCATCATTGCTACTATCATCTTTCAACTTAGTTTTCTCTAGGATCATATCAAAAACATAGGGAAGCTACAACGCGAGCTATTGATGTACAACATAATTTGCAAATACTATCAGGACTAAGTTCATGATAAATTAAAGTTCAATTAATCATATAACTTAAGAACTCCCACTTAGATAAAAATCCCTCAAGTCATCTAAATGATACGTGATCCAAATCAACTAAACCATGTCCGATCATCACGTGAGATGGAGTAGTCATCAATGGTGAACATCTTTATGTTGATCATATCCACTATATGATTCACGTTCGACCTTTCGGTCTCCGGTGTTCCGAGGCCATGTCTGTACATGCTAGGCTCGTCAAGTTTAACCCGAGTATTCCGCATGTGCAAAACTGGCTTGCACCCGTTGTATTTGAACATAGAGCTTACCACACCCGATCATCATGTGGTGTCTCAGCACGAAGAACTTTCGCAATGGTGCATACTCAGGGAGAACACTTATACCTAGAAGTTCTAGTAAGATATCATCTTATAATGCTACCGCCGTACTAAGCAAAATAAGATGCATAAAGATAAACATAACATGCAATCAAAATATGTGACATCATATGGCCATCATCATCTTCTGCTTTTGATCTCCATCACCAAAGCAACGTCATGATCTCCATCGTCACCGGCTTAACACCTTGATCTCCATCGTAGCGTCGTGGTCGTCTCGCCAACTATTGCTCCTACGACTATCGCTACTGCTTAGTGATAAAGTAAAGCAATTACATGGCCTTTGTATTTCATACAATAAAGCGACAACCATAAGGCTCCTACCAGTTGCCAATAACTTTTACAAAGCATGATCATTTCATACAACAATGTATATCACATCATGTCTTGACCATATCACATCACAACATGCCCTGCAAAAATAAGTTAGACGGCATGTACTTTATTGTTGCAAGTTTTACGTGGTTGCTACGGGCTTCTAGCAAGAACCATTCTTACCTACGGCACAAAACCACAACGATGATTTATCAAGTTTGTTGTTTTAACCTTCAGAACAATCGGCCATAGTCAAATTTGATTCAACTAAAGTTGGGGAAACAGACACCCGCCAGCCACCTTTATGCAAAACCAATTGCATGTCTGTCGGTGGAACCGGTGTCATGACCGTGGTCATGTAAGGTTAGTCCGGGCTGCTTCATCCAACAATAACACCGAATCAAAATAAGACATTGGTGGTAAGCAGTATGATGATCACCGCCCACAACTCTTTGTGTCTACTCGTCCATATCGTCTATGCATAGACCTGGCTCGGATGCCACTGTTGGGAAACGTAGCATGAAATTTAAAAAAAAATCCTACGCTCATGCAAGATCTATCTAGGAGATGCATAGAAACGTGAGGGGGAGAGTGTGTACACGTACCCTCGTAGACCGAAAGCGGAAGTGTTTGCTTAACGCAGTTGATGTAGTAGAACGTCTTCTTGTTCCGACCGACCGAGTACCGAACGTATGACACCTCCGAGTTCTGCACACGTTCAATGCGATGACGTCCCTCGAGCTCTTGATTCAGCAGAGGGTCGAGGAAGTAGATGAGTTTCGTTAGCACGACGGTGTGGTGACGGTGATGGTGATGAGATCCATGCAGGGTTTCGCCTAAGCACCGCCAGAATATGACCGGAGGCGTAAACTGTGGAGGAGGGGGCATACACGGCTTGGAGCGTGTGTCTTCTAGGGGCGCCCCCCGGTACATAAAGGAGGGAGGGAGAGGTGGCTGGACCTAGGCACACCCCAAGTGGGAGGAGTCCCACTTGGGCTCCTAGTAGGATTTGCCCCCCCCCCTCCTTTACCGGAGGGGGAAAGGGGGAACGAGAGGGAGTAGGAGAAGGAAAGGGGGATGGCGCCCCCTTGCCTAGTCCAATTCGGCCTCCCCCCTTGTGGGGGCACGCCAACCCCTTGTGGGATAGTTAGCCTCCCTCCTATGGCCTATATGGCCCATATCTTTCCCCGGGTGGTTCCGATAACCCCTCCGGTACTCCGGTATGTACCCGATACACTCCGGAACCCTTCCGGTGTCCGAATACTACCTTCCAATATACTAATCTTTACCTATTGACCATTTCGAGACTCCTCATCATGTCTGTGATCTCATCCGGGACTCCGAACAACCTTCGGTCACCAAAACACATTACTCATATAATACATATCGTCATCGAATGTTAAGCGTGCGGACCATACGGGTTCGAGAACTATGTAGACATGATAGAGACACCTCTCCGATCAATAACCAATAGCAGAACCTGGATGCTCATATTTGTTCCCACATATTCTACGAAGATCTTTATCGGTTGAACCGCTATGTCAACATACGTTATTCCCTTTGTCATTGGTATGTTACTTACCCGAGATTCAATCGTTGGTATCTTCATACCTAGTTCAATCCCGTTAGCAGCAAGTCTCTTTACTTGTTCCGTAATGCATCATCCCTCAACTAACTCATTAGTCACATTTCTTGCAAGGTTTCATATGATGTGCATTACCGAGAGGGCCCAGAGATACCTCTCCGATACTCAAAGTAACAAATCCTAATCTTGATCTATGCCAACCCAACAAACACCTTCGGAGATACCTGTAGAGCATATCTATAATCACCTAGTTACGTTGTGACGTTTTATAACACACAAGGCATTCCTCCGGTGTCTACGAGTTGCATAATCTCATAGTCGGAGGAATATGTATTTGACATGAAGAAAGCGGTAGTAATTAAACTAAACAATCATTATGCTATGCTAACGGATGGGTCTTGTCCATCACATCATTCTCCTAATGATGTGATCACATTCATCAAATGACAACACATGTCCATGGCTAGGAAACTTAACCATCTTTGTTAAACAAGCTAGTCAAGTAGAGGCATACTAGGGACAGGGTGTTTTGTCTATGTATTCACACATGTATCAAGTTTCCAGTTAATACAGTTCTAGCATGAATAATAAACATTTATCATGATATAAGGAAATATAAAATAACAACTTTATTATTGCCTCTAGGGCATATTTCCTTCAGTAGTTTCCTCCTCTTTCTTTCGGTGCGTCGACAATGCCCTCACCATCCTCGTCCACCTCGAACTCATGGTCATTGAAATGCATGTCATTGGTTTGAGACCAATGAGAATTGTTGGAGCCAACGCCCATAGTTGACATATATGCCTCATCGTTGACACTACAAAGGATATACAATGAAGCAAATGAGCTATCTATATGTATGCATTCAAAAAATAACAACAACAAAAAGTTGGCAATTTTTTTTACCTTTGGGGCATTTCCTCGAACACCGTGTGCGCGTCGGCCGCCGGCTCAACAAGTGAGCTCGCCGGCGCTTCGGTAGCCGCCGCGGCCGTCGCACGCCCTGCAAGTTTCTTCCTCGACGGCTTGGAGGATCCAGAGCCGTCCGCCGCCTTGTTCTTCTTCATGGAAACCTTGCCCTTCTTCGGTCGTGCCACATTTGGGATCTTCAAGAGGGGGGCCCGTGGCTTCACAGTGGGCGCCGGCGCGAGGCCACCCGCCACCGAGGTCATCCGTGGCTGCATGAAAGGCCGCGCGCGACGCCGGTGCTTGGAGAAGCACCAGCGGAGGCGAAGCCAAAGCTCCCCGTGCTAGGGTTTGTGGCGGCGGCGGTGGCTGCCGTGGAGGGGTCGCGGGTGTAGGAAGGAGTGAGGGGGTTCCGGCGCGGGCGTCCGCCGGGTCAGTTCGCTGGCGCCGGCGCGGGGGCGGGCGAAGGTGGCGCGGTGGAGAGAGTGCGGCGCATGGAAGCGGGCGCACCAAATACGCAGCACGCGATGGCGATTCGGACAGCGTGCTTTACTCTATATGTTGCGCGCTCGTTTATCGCGCCTCCGTTGGTGCCTATTTTTCGATTGTACGTGTTAAAAAGGTCAATTTTACGGCGCAACGCTATTTTAGCGTTGCTGTTGGAGATGCTCTTAGGCCCCTCCCAATGCTCCACCTTGTACAGGTGCTAAGCCTTCCACGTAGGCAAAAAATATGATGTGGCAAGTTATTTAAGAGGAGAGAGATGAGTGTGGTGACCCCAAGAAGAAACAATGCTAAGCGCGTGAACCTAGGCAAAATATTTAAAGGAAGGAAGCCCACCAATACATGAAGAACTTTAGTTGTTAAATCATTAAATGAAGCAATCTTAGCCACCATAATCTAAGCACCTATTCATTGGGAAGTATAGTTGCTAAGCTATTTAATGTTCTTAGCACCTCATCTAAGCACCCATGCATTGGCAGCAGCGTAGGGCCACTTCTGCCGCCGCAGCACCACCAGTACTCCGTCCTGTCTCAAAAAACTACTCCTTCCCCTCCCCCTCTCTGATCAACTATCAAGTAGTCATCATATTGAGCTAGCCAAAACGTTCATAACGTCTGCATCTGCTCCTACAATAGGTCTATCACCTAGTGGTGCGTCAATACATAATTCTTCTGTGTAGTAATGAGGATAAACCTCAGATCACGGACCTAGTCCGCATCATTGCTACTATCATCTTTCAACTTAGTTTTCTCTAGGATCATATCAAAAAACATAGGGAAGCTACAACGCCGGCTATTGATCTACAACATAATTTGCAAATACTATCAGGACTAAGTTCATGTTAAATTAAAGTTCAATTAATCATATAACTTAAGAACTCCCACTTAGATAGACATCCCTCAAGTCATCTAAATGATACGTGATCCAAATCAACTAAACCATGTCCAATCATCACGTGAGATGGAGTAGTCAACAATGGTGAACATCTTTATGTTGATCATATCCACTATATGATTCACGTTCGACCTTTCGGTCTCTAGTGTTCTGAGGCCATGTCTGTACATGCTAGGCTCGTCAAGTTTAACCCGAGTATTCCGCATGTGCAAAACTGGCTTGCACCCGTTGTATTTGAACGTAGAGCTTATCACACCCGATCATCACGTGGTGTCTCAGCACGAAGAACTTTCGCAACGGTGCATACTCAGGGAGACCACTTATACCTTGAAATTTTAGTAAGAGATCATCTTATAATGCTACCGCCGTACTAAGCAAATTAAGATGCATAAAGATAAACATCACATGCAATCAAAATATGTGACATGATATGGCCATCATCGTCTTGTGCTTTTGATCTCCATCACCAAAGCAACTTCATGATCTCCATCGTCACCGGCTTAACACCTTGATCTCCATCATAGCGTCGTGGTCGTCTCGCCAACTATTGCTTCTACGACTATCGCTACCGCTTAGTGATAAAGTAAATCAATTACATGGCCTTTGTATTTCATACAATAAAGCGACAACCATAAGGCTCCTACCAGTTGCCAATAACTTTTACAAAGCATGATCATTTCATACAACAATGTATATCACATCATGTCTTGACCATATCACATCACAACATGCCCTGCAAAAACAAGTTAGACGTCCTCTACTTTATTGTTGCAAGTATTACGTGGCTGCTACGGGCTTCTAGCAAGAACTGTTCTTACCTACAGCACAAAACCACAATGATGATTTATGAAGTTTGTTGTTTTAACCTTCACAAGGACTGGCGGCAGTCAAATTTGATTCAACTAAAGTTGGGGAAACAGACACCCGCCAGCCACCTTTATGCAAAACCAGTTGCATGTCTGTCGGTGGAACCGGTGTCATGACCGTGGTCATGTAAGGTTAGTCCGGGCTGCTTCATCCAACAATAACACCGAATCAAAATAAGACATTGGTGGTAAGCAGTATGATGATCACCGCCCACAACTCTTTGTGTCTACTCGTCCATATCGTCTATGCATAGACCTGGCTCGGATGCCACTGTTGGGAAACGTAGCATGAAATTAAAAAAAAAATCCTACGCTCATGCAAGATCTATCTAGGAGATGCATAGAAACGTGAGGGGGAGAGTGTGTACACGTACCCTCGTAGACCGAAAGCGGAAGTGTTTGCTTAACGCCGTTGATGTAGTAGAACGTCTTCTTGTTCCGACCGACCGAGTACCGAACGTATGACACCTCCGAGTTCTGCACTCGTTCAACGCGATGACGTCCCCGAGCTCTTGATCCAGAAGAGGGTCGAGGAAGTAGATGAGTTTCGTTAGCACGACGGCGTGGTGACGGTGATGGTGATGTGATCCACGCAGGGTTTTGCCTAAGCACCGTGAGAATATGACCGGAGGCGTAAACTGTGGAGGGGGCGCACACGGCTTGGAGCGTGTGTCTTCTAGGGGCGCCCCCGGTATATAAAGGAGGGAGGGAGAGGAGGCCGGCCCTAGGCGTGCCCCAAGTAGGAGGAGTCCCACTTGGGCTCCTAGTAGGATTCGCCCTTCCCCCTCCCTTTTACCGGAGGGGGGAAGGGGAAGGAGAGGGAGTAGGAGAAGGAAAGGGGGTGGCGCCCCCTTCCCTAGTCCAATTCGGCCTCCTCCCTTGTGGGGGGCACGCCAACCCCTTGTGGGCTAGTTAGCCTCCCTCCTATGGACCATATGGTCATATCTTTCCCCGGGGGGTTCCGATAACCCCTCCGGTACTCCGGTATGTACCCGATACACTCCGGAACCCTTCCAGTATCTGAATACTACCTTACAATATATCAATCTTTACCTCTCGACCATTTCGAGACTCCTCATCATGTCCATGATCTCATCCGGGACTCCGAACAACCTTCGGTCACCAAAACACATTACTCATATAATACATATCGTCATCGAACGTTAAGCGTGCGGACCCTACGGGTTTGAGAACTATGTAGGCATGACCGAGACACCTCTCCGGTCAATAACCAATAGCGGAACCTGGATGCTTATATTGGTTCCCACATATTCTATGAAGATCTTTATCGGTCGAACCGCTATGTCAACATACGTTATTCCCTTTGTCATCGGTATGTTACTTGCCCGAGATTCGATCGTCGGTATCTTCATACCTAGTTCAATCCCATTAGCGGCAAGTCTCTTTACTCGTTCCGTAATGCATCATCCCGCAACTAACTCATTAGTCACATTGCTTGCAAGGCTTCATATGATGTGCATTACCGAGTACCTCTCCGATACTCGGAGTAACAAATCCTAATATCGATCTATGCCAACCCAACAAACACCTTCGGAGATACCTGTAGAGCATATTTATAATCACCTAGTTACGTTGTGACGTTTGATAGCACATAAGGTATTCCTCCGGTGTCTGTGAGTTGCATAATTTCATAGTCGGAGAAATATGTATTTGACATGAAGAAAGCAGTAGCAATAAAATTAAACGATCATTATGCTATGCTAACGGATGGGTCTTGTCCATCACATCGTTCTCCTAATGATGTGATCCCATTCATCAAATGACAACACATGTCCATGGCTAGGAAACTTAACCATCTTTGATAAACAAGCTAGTCAAGTAGAGGTATACTAGGGACACGATGTTTTGTCTATGTATTCACACATGTATCAAGTTTCCAGTTAATACAGTTCTAGCATGAATAATAAACATTTACCATGATATAAGGAAATATAAAATAACAACTTTATTATTGCCTCTAGGGCATATTTCCTTCAGTAGTTGCCTCCTCTTTCTTTCAGTGCGTCGACAATGCCTTCACCATCCTCGTCCACCTCGAACTCATGGTCATCAAATGCATGTCATTGGTTCGAGACTAATGAGAATTGTTGGATCCAATGCCCATAGTTGACATATATGCCTCATCGTTGACACTACAAATGATATACAACGAAGCAAATGAGCTATCTATATGTATGCATTCAGAAAATAACAACAACAAAAAGTTGGCAATTTTTTTACCTTTGGGGCATTTCCTCGAACACCGTGTGCGCGTCGGCCACCGGCTCAACAAGTGAGCTCGCTGGCACTTCGGTAGCTGTCGCGATCGTCGCACGCTCTACAAGTTTCTTCCTCGATGGCTTGGAGGAGCCGGAGCCGCCCGCCGCCTTGTTCTTCTTCGCGGAAACCTTGCCCTTCTTCGGTCGCGCCGCATTTGGGAGCTTCGAGAGGGGGGCCCGTGGCTTCACAGCGGGCGCCGGCGCGAGGCCACCCACCGCCGAGGTCATCCGTGGCGCGACGCCGGTGCTTGGAGAAGCGCCGGCGGAGGCGAAGCCAAAGCTCCCCGCGCTAGGGTTTACGGTGGCGGCGGTGGTGGCCGCGGATGGGTCGCGGGTGTAGGAAGGGGTGAGGAGGGTTCCGGCGCGGGCATCCATAGGATCGGTTCACCGGCGACGGCGCGGGGGCGGGCGAAGGTGGCGCGGTGGAGAGAGTGCGGCGCGCGGAAGTGGTCGCACCAAATACGTAGTGCGCGATGACGATTCGGACAGCGCGATGTACTCTATATGCCACGCGCGCGGTTATCGCGCGTCCATTGATGCCTATTTTTCGATTGCGCGCGTTAAAAAGGTCAATTTTATGGCGCAACGCTATTTTAGCATTGCTGTTGGAGATGCTCTTAGGCCCCTTCCAATGCTCCACCTTGTACAGGTGCTAAGCCTTCTACATAGGCAGAAAATATGACGTGGCAAGTTATTTAAGAGGAGAGAGATGAGTGTGGTGACTCCAGGTAGAAACAATGCTAAGCGCGTGAACCTAGGCAAAATATTTAAAGAAAGGAAGACCACCAATACATGAAGAATTTTAGTTGCTAAATCATTAAATGAAGCAATCTTAGACTAGTCACAGTGGGAGTAACTTCAACAGTAACATCGAGTCTAACTCAGCATATTTGCTTATGTGGCAATGAGTTAATGAGGAGAGAGGTAGTTATAGTAACTTAGCTAGTTACTGTAACATCACATGTCACAATGCAATATGAGTCTATAACCTAATAAATGAAGCTTTGCAAGTTATCACACTTATGTTACTACCCACTATAAAGATAGTAATATAGTCTAGAAATATGTGTATGTTACTGGTGTATGTTACTCACTATTATGGTTAATCTTAGCCACCGTAAGCTAAGCATCTATGCATTGAAAAGTATAGTTGTTAAGCTTAGCCATCTCATCTAAGCATCCATACATTGGCAGCAACGTAGGGCCACTTCTGCGGCCGCAGCACGGCCACTACTCCTTCCTGTCTCAAAAAACAAAAACAAAAAACTACTCCTTCCCCTCCCCCTCTGATCAACAGCAAGCACGGCAGAGCCGTGCGCGCCGAAGTCAAAGCCAAAGCCGCCTCGCCGGCGCCGCAGGCGATGGAAGCCACGCGGGAGGAGCCGAGGATGGTGACGCTGCGGCCAGTGGAGGCCACGCCGGAGTCCTTCGCGCGCTTCGGGCAGGTCATCGCCGCCTCCCCCGACGGCGACCAGTTCGGCCCCCACGACGCCCAGCTCGACCTCAGCCGCGGCATCCCTAGGTTCGATTCTCCACATGCCAGTACCAACCAACCAATCGTCCTGCTACTCTGTCCCGGACTAGAGCAAAGATTCTGAATGTTTGCCCCCCCCCCCCCCCCCCCCCCCCCCCCCCCTCCCCCCCTCCTCTCTCCGCTTTGGCAGGTTCTACATCATGAGATTGGAGAGCAGGCCGCTCAGGTTCTCGACCATCACCCACCACGCCAGCGTCACGCAGTGCCTGGGCTCCATCGGCGGCCAGGACTGGTACCTCGGCGTGGCAAAGCCTTCCGTCGTGGACGAGCACAGTGGCCAGGATGGTGGCAGGACTCCCGTGCAGTCGCCCGCCGGGCACTACTATCTGCCTCCGGATCCGTCCGAGGTCCGCGTCTTCCGGGTCCCCGGTCCCAAGTTCCTCAAGCTGCACGCCGGGACCTGGCACGCCGGGCCGCTGTTCAAGGGAGACACCCTGGATTTCTATAACCTGGAGCTGAGCAACACCAATGTGAGTGCTACTATGTCATTGCGCTATTTGTACTACTAGTTCCTTATTTACTGCATTTAGTGCATCTGGGGAACAATCGTTCCATCTGGCTTCTAATTTAATTCTAGGAAGTTTTGCCTCGCTTTGCAGTTGCAGTGTCATTGTTCGTTGAACTTATTTGTTTCTTGTGTCTTCTTAGAGCTGTAGAGCCTGACATATTACCAGTCTTAATTTTGAAATGCAAGAGAAATCACAATACCAAGATAAGAGTTCCTTTGGAAGTAGCTTCTATGGTAGGAGTACCACTGTAGACAATACTGAAGTTGCTACCTCAATTTTCAGAAATTTCATGAGACAGTTTATAATACTACACAATTTTTTGTGCATTTTTTCACACTTTGCACACAAGCACGTTACCTAAAGTTTTACTAATTTCAGCGAGTTTGTCAGACAGTTCTTGACGAGTCCACAATTATCTACGCATTTCTATTGTAAAGCATTCACTTAGTCCATGTGCTACTGCTACCCACAGTGGTACATTCACCCTTTCTTGAGTGAACTATTGTGAGGTGGACTTGGAAAACCGCCAGCCTTTCTTATACTGCTATTGGTTGTAGATAGAGTCGGAAGCCTATTTAAACTTTTGCTGCTGCATTATTATCTTATAGAAGTGCATCATTCATCCGCTGGAGTTGGAAACCAACCTGTCCTATCCTGTCCTAGATTGAATAATCTAGGTAGAGTTGAAAGCCTGCTGTACTCCATCCAAATTTTCCTAATGGAAGAAATGTCATGCACCCAACAACAACAACAACAAAGCATTTAGTCCCAAACAAGTTGGGTTAGGCTAGAGGTGAAACCCATAAGATCTCGCGACCAACTCATGGTTCTGGCACATGGATAGCAAGCTTCCACGCACCCCTGTCCATGGCTAGTTCCTTGGTGATAGTTCAATCCTTCAGATTCCGATGTGGCGCGTCGCTGAGAGGGTTACGCCCCAACGAAAATCTTTCGGGTTTCATCTCCATAAGAGTGGCTGAGTTTTTAGGTTGGCTCGCCAAGCCTATCACAACCCTCCTCCTTTACCCGGGCTTGGGACCGGCTATGTTGAGACAACATAGGTAGAGTTAAGAAATGTCGTGCACCCAATCTAAAAAAAAAGAGCTCGGATATCCTTGAGACTTTAGATCAAGCCCAGTATGTTGCAAAGAATTCGGCCATGTAGTTGATTACATCTACGGATCTCCCTTAAAGAATTTAATTATACACATCAACTCTAAGTTTATCATCTCATCGTCTCTTTAGGGTGTGAAGTTATAAAACTATATTACATTAACCTGGAGCTGAGCAACACCAATGTGAGTGTCGTAGTGTCATATCATTGCACTATTATAAGTTCTTTACTGCATTTAGTTCGTTTGGAGTCTGGACAACAACCGTTCCATCTGGCTTCTAATAAAGTCCGAGGTAGCTTTGTCTAGCTTTGCAGTTGCAGTGTCATTCTTAGTTATAAAACTGAACTTAATAGCGCAGCGACCTTAATTAGGAAACGTGAGGGAAACCACAATACTAAGATAAGAGTTTCGTTTGAAGTAGCTGCTATGCTACTGTAGACAATACTGAAGTCGCTGCCTCCATTTTCAGAAGTTTCATGAGGCAATTTAGTTATGATATATGAACATTTGTGCATTTTTTACACTTTTTGACAAGTATGTTACCTAATTCTCGATTTCAGAAAGTTTGTCAGACAGTTCATGATGAGTTTGCAATTTTAACCTCAGCTCAGTGGCTGGCAACCACCACGCACACGACGACGCTCTCTTCCCCGCTCCCCGTTCCTCCGCTCTAGAGCGCTCTCCTCCGCCGGCGGCCACTCCGGCCCCGGCGTCCACCCCTCTCCCCTTCCCCTACGCCGGCGGCCACTCCGGCCCCGGCGTCCACCCCCTTTAGCCCCGGCGGCCTCTAGGTCCCGGTGCTTTCCCCCCGCTTCTCGTTCTCGTTTGCTCTCGCCATGGCGGATGGATCTGCGAGCCCGGCGTCTGTCTCTTCCAAGCTCCAGCCTATCGTCTCCGGTCTTGGGCTGTCTGGTTCGTCGGGGTCCGAGGGCTTCTCCACCGGTGCTGGTGGTGCGCCCGCGGCCCAGGAGGCGGGCCCCGCTCTGCCGTGGCGCAAGCCGGGGCCGTCGCGCAAGGCGCTGTGGCGCAAAAGGCGAGCGCTTCGGCAGCAGGCGGCGTTGGGTGGCGCGAGGTCGCACTCCCCCCGTTCGCAGGCGTCGTCGCCGGAGAGGAGGGAGATCCCGGCTGACCTCTTTGGTCTTTGCTTCAGCTGTTTCCGTGAAGGGCATCGCCGTGAAGACTGTTGGTTCCCCCCGCTGTGCATTAGATGTGGTGTGGAAGGCCACATCTCTACGGCGTGCAAGAGGCCTCGGAGCCCCAGGTCTGAGGAGGATCTCCGGCGTGAGGCGGTGGCCAAGGTGGCAAGGGCTTCGCAGCCGTCAACGCAGGCCGGACCAGCGGGCAGGCTGGCACCGGTGGCTAGGCAGATCGCTCCTTTGGAGAGATCCTCGCCAGTCCCGGTCGCCATCGCACCTGTGGGGTCTGTGCAGGCGTCGGTTGCAGCCGCGGCTACTTCTGGCAGTGTCTGCGTTCTTCGCCGTACGCCGGAGATGGAGGATCTTGAGCAGCGCCTGAGGCTGGCGGTGGTGGCCTATGTGGGCGGCACCAGGCCAGCGGTCTCTTGTCAGGAAGCTGCGGAGGCGCTGTCGGTGGAGCTGTGCATCCCGCGCCACCGTTTTTCGGTTCTGAAGTTCCATCCCGAGGACTTTCTGGTGGTGTTCGCGTCGCCGGAGTTGCGCAACAAGGCGTTGGCGGCGGGGACAGTCGAGCATGGCTACTTTAAGCTGTTTGTCAAGCCATGGCTCAAGCAAGCGCAGGCGGTCTCGAGGGTGATGAGGACGCAGGTTGACCTTATGATCGAAGGAATCCCTTCCCACGCTTGGACGTTCGAGACGGCAGTGGAGCTTCTGGGCTCGTCATGTTTGGTGGAAAGCTTGGCGCCGGAGACTGAGAACGGGGAAGACTTGTCATTGTTCAAAGTTAGGGCCTGGTGCGTGGATCCAGACGAGGTGCCTGCAGATAGGCGGCTCTGGGTTCCGGAGCCGGAGATGGTTGGAGGACCGGCGGCGAGATCGCCCACGTCCCGTGCGCTACTTGAGTACAAGATCATGATTCACATCGGCAGGGTCCGTGATCACGAAGGCCCGGAGCGCTGGTTGAGGCCGCCAAGCTCCGATGGTAGCGGTCAGAGCGGGTTACCTGAGGATTCCGGTGACTTCTCTGGCAGGGGTGAGTGGAGAGTGCTGCCGTGGTCGAGAGGAGTCCGTGATCGGCGTGGAGGCGCTCAGGGAAACGGGGCGCATGGCGGTTCCTACATGCGTGCCCTGTTGGGGTGTATTGGTCCGTCAGACTGGAGAATCCCGCCCATGGCGCAGGGCTCTGCGGCGAGGATGCACGCGCCGGCGATCACCGTGGTCACCACGGTGGCAACCAGGGTTGGAGAGGGCGGGCCGCTGACTGCCGAGGTCGCGCTGGTGGAGCCTGTGGCCACAGTTGATCCAGGGAGGATGGCGAGTGCCACAGAAAATCCGGCCGCTATTGTCAGGGACAGGGCGGAGCAGGTGGCTTTTGACCATGGTGGGGCCCTGGAGCGGGGCCGAGCCAATCCCGAGGCTCAGCACTTGGTCCGGTCCGTGGCGGATCCCGAGGCGTCTGTACCGGTGGATAAAGCTGCAGAGGAGGCGCGTTCGCCTCTGGCTGGCGGGATGGACCCAGTGGATCCCGAGGCGGCTGCTGGTTCGAGGGGGATCGAGGATTTGGATCCAGCCAATCAGGATGCGTCGGGAGGCTTGGAGGTGGCCCAGGAGGGCACAAGGGCCAAGGAAGTGGATTTGCAGCTATTGTGCCCCGACAAGGCAACAGACGGATGGGCCCCGGTCAGGGATCTGATGCAGGCACAGATGGCGACAGGAGAGGTGGAGAGGCTGGTTGATTCACCGGTGGTGGGTCACGTTCTACAGGAGTCGATGCCCACTGTTGCATGCAATGATGTGACCACGTACGCTGCATGCGAGGAGAGGAACTTGCGCATTTCTGCGTCTGACTTGGCTGCTTGCGCGGATGGCTCGCTGCAGCTCCAGGAAGGAAATCTTTCGGCCAAGGAGATCGCTGCGCTGGGTAACATCAAAACTTTTTGGGCCGGGCTGCTGAAGAAACTTGCGCCGCCTCTTCTTAGAGAGTTCGAAGGGCTTAGAGGAGTTCGAACTGGTCAAGACCCTTTCACGCCTCGACGCACGACCCGGTCTGTGTGTTCCGGTGGCGCTAGGAAGTCCAAGGCTTCGGCAGCTGAAATAGTGCTACTTAAGACTCTAGGCTTTGATTGTGAGGATCTGGCCGTCTCTGAGGACGCGCTAGGTCAGCTTCGTACGGTGTTCGATTCACCACTGCAGGAGCCACAGCTGAGGGCCATCGCGGCCATCTTTGGGAACGCCATACCCCTCAATCTAGCAGGGGAGGCAGGTATGGAGGTGCCAGTTACGGCGCAGTAGCGTCGAGGGTTGCGACGGTGTTGGAGTCATCATTCTCCGATGTCTGTCAACGCTATGGAGTTGGTGTGTTGGAACGTCAGAGGCCTTAACAACCCGGCCAAGAGGAAGGCTCTTAGAGGATTTGTTGACTCGGTGAACGCGGCGATTGTATGTATTTTAGAAACCAAGCTAGAGGTAGTGAACATTTTTGTAATCCTGCAATGCATGGGGCCAAAGTATGATGGTTTTACCTATTTACCGGCGTCGGAGACGAGGGGTGGCATCTTTGTTGCTTGGGACACCACTCGAGTGATGGTTACTAACTTTGTCAATGACTCTCATTGCATCACGGGGTATGTCTCGCCTAAGGAGGGGACACCTTGGTGGCTTACCGTAGTATATGGGCCGCAAGAGGATGAGCATAAGATCAATTTCTTGAATGAGCTCTCGGAGAGAAGATTGCTCTGTCCGGGGCCATGGCTTGTGGTTGGGGACTTTAATCTTATCCTATACGCGGCGGATAAGAATAACTCCAATTTTGACCGGAGAATGATGGGGAAATTCAAGCGTTTCGTGGATAACAACGCGCTCAAGGAGCTATTTTTGCATGGACGAAAGTTCACGTGGAGTAACGAAAGGGAGACGCCCACGCTTACCAAGATCGACCGTGCGTTCGTATCAGTGGATTGGGAGATAGATCACCCGGATTGTTTGTTGCAAGCCCTGTCCACGGAGTATTCCGATCATTGCCCATTGCATCTCACACTCCATGAGCCAATGCACTATAAAAAGAGGTTCCGCTTCGAGAAGTTTTGGGTTAAAATGGAGGGTTTTTTGGATATCGTAAAGGAGGCGTGGGTTTGTGACCCCGATATCACGGATCCTTTCTTGAGGCTGGACATGTTACTTCGCAACACGGCTAGAGCCCTTGCCGCTTGGGGACAAAGAGAGATTGGTAATATCAAGTTGCAGATCGCCATTGCAAACATTGTTATCTTGCGGTTCGATTGCGCCATGGAAAATCGTAGGCTCACGGAGGAGGAGAGATGGCTAAGAAGAACTTTGAAGCAACTGGTACTTGGGTTGGCATCTTTAGAGAGAACCATTGCGAGACAAAGGTCTAGACTATCTTGGCTTCAAGAAGGGGATGCTAACACTCGCTTGTTTCATTTGGTGGCGAATGGGAGGCGTATGAAGAACTACATACCTTCATTGAACATGGAAGGGCGCACTATCACGGATCAGAAAGGCAAGGAGGAAGCCTTTTATAATGCCTACAAGGATTTGTTGGGCAAGGACGTTGCTAGAGAGTACACACTCGATTTGGAGGGGCTTGGAGTCGCTCATGTAGATTTATCGGAGCAAGACCGGGTGTTTACTGAAGAGGAGGTGTGGGCAGTCATTAAGGATCTTCCCTCTGATAAAGCACCGGGTCCGGATGGGTTCATTGGCTTGTTCTTTCAAAAATCTTGGGAAGTGATCAAGGAGGATCTGATGGCCGCTATTCATAAGTTGTTTCTTGGAAATGGGAGGGGTTTTGGGAGGCTTAACCAAGCCCTCATCACTCTCTTGCCGAAGTCCCCGGATGCTTCTTCTGTCTTCGATTTCCGGCCGATTAGCCTTGTGCATAGCATGCCCAAGATTGCTTCCAAGCTTCTTACTTCGAGGCTTCGACCGCGCATGGGAGACCTTGTCCAGGTGAATCAGTCAGCTTTCATAAAAGGGAGATGCTTGCACGACAATTTTCTGCTCGTGAGACAAGTGGCGAGGATGATGCACAAAAGGAAAGCTAAAGGTGTTCTGCTCAAGCTTGACATTACTAAGGCCTTTGACTCCTTGTCATGGCCGTTCCTGTTTGAAGTGTTGAGAGCCAAGGGCTTTTCGGAGCGGTGGATTTCTTGGATCGCCACCATGCTTACGACGGCCAGTTCCAGAGTGATCGTAAATGGGCAAGCGGGAGATAAGTTCATGCATGCTAAAGGTTTGAGGCAAGGGGATTCGATCTCCCCCTTACTCTTTGTTATAGCCATGGATATCCTCACGCATATCATTATCAAGGCGCATGAAGCTGGAGTTATGAGTCGCATCCATGGATGTAGCCCGGTGCAGAGGCTGTCTTTATATGCCGATGATGTGGTTCTGTTCATCAAACCCACACGGCCGGACCTGGCGTTAGTCAGAGAATCTCTTACCATCTTTGGAGTTGCCTCTGGACTAAGAGTAAATTTTGCTAAATCGGCGGCAATTATGATTCGGGCAGAGCCGGAGGATGAGGATATTGTGAAATCGGCGCTGCCATGGAAGCTTGCCACCTTTCCTTGTAAGTACCTTGGATTGCAGCTAAGTATTTGGCAGTTGAAAAGATCGGAGTGGCAGCCTATGGTGGACGCGGCTCTCCACATGTTGCCAGGATGGCAAAGGGGTTTGGTGACTAGACCAGGCAGGCTGGTTCTTGTCAATCAGGCCATGAGAGCGCGGGCCACTCACCACCTTATGGTTGCGGAGGCGCCAAAATGGGCTCTTGACAAAGTGGACAAAGGATGTAGGGCCTTCTTCTGGGCCGGGACTGAGGAAATCAAGGGAGGTAAATGTGTCGTATCTTGGGCGAGAGTATGTAGGCCTAAGCTCATGGGAGGGCTGGGCGTTATTGATCTTCACAAACACGGCATTGCTCTAAGGTTGAGGTGGGAATGGCTCAGACGCACGGACCCTTCCAGGCCGTGGCAAGGGCTCTGCTTGGCTGCGGACAAATCGGCTGCGCAGGCGTTCAGTAGCTTGGTGAAATGGAGAGTTGGTGCTGGGGACAAAACCTTGTTCTGGAAGGATAGATGGATCCAGGGTGCTACCATTGCAGAGGTCGCTCCATTGGTGGCAAAGCCTGTTCGTACGCAAGTGGCCAACAGGAGACGTGTTCGAGAGGCACTTGACATGCACTCATGGATGAATGATGTGGTCGGCGACTTGTGTACGGAAGGCCTTACCCAATTTATAGGCCTTTGGGAGATCCTTGAGGAGGTGCATCTGGATGAGCAGTCCGAGGACAGTCCCATTTGGGCTTGGAATGCGTCGGGGACTTACACCGCATCTTCTGCATACAAGATGCTATGTGAGGGAGGAGTTAGATTCCACTCCTTTGGAGCTATTTGGAAGTGCTGGGGCCCTCTGGCGTGCAAAATCTTCATGTGGCTGGCGGTCCAATATCGGCTATGGACTTCCGACAGAAGAGTGAGGCATAACCTACAAGATCAAATTTCTCAATGCTTTCTTTGTGACCAAGAGGAGGACACGGTGGACCACATTTTGCTGCAATGTGTGTTCTCGAGGCAAGTTTGGTTCACTTGCATTCTTAGGATGGGGTTGCCCACGGAGCTTTGCCCAACATATGATTCTAGATTGGTGCATTGGTGGTCGGACACTAGAAAGCGTTTTCTTAAGCACTCTAGAAAGGGGTTTGATTCTTTTGTCATGCTCATCTGTTGGACGTTATGGAAACAAAGGAATGCGAGGGTGTTTGGTTCGGGCCAGATCAAGAGTGAACAAGACACGGTAGACACGATCTTCGACGAGCTGAGGATGTGGGCCACGGCAGGAGCTTTTGGAGAGCAATGTGTGATTGAGTAGTCGAGTAGTGTGTGGGTGGAGTGGTGGCTCGGTCAGGCTGGTTGTAGCCCAACCGGCACTTTGTAAACTCTTGTACATTTTTTTCTCCCTTCTATAAAGCTAAGGTACGCCATTGGTGTACCCTCGAAAAAGAGTTTGCAATTTTATGGTAGTACCTATTAGGCTATTACACTTACAAGTCCATGTGCTATCTACAGTGGTATTCATCCTGTCTTAAGTAAACTTTTGTGATCTTGAGTTGGAAAACCGCCAGCCTTCCTTGTACTGCTATTGGTTGTAGAGTCGGAAGCCTATAAAAACTATTGCTGCTGCATTATTATCTTATAGAAGTGCATCATTCATCCGCTGGATTTGGAAACCAACCTATCCTAGATTGAATAGTCTAAAGTAAAGTTGAAAGTCGGATGTACTCCATCCAGTTTTTTTTTTAATGGAAGAAATGTTGTGCACGAAGGGAGCCTTGCCTCAGCAGTAAAGTTGTTGCCTTGTGACCATGAGGTCACGGGTTCGAGTCCTGGAAACAGCCTCTTGCAGAAATGTAGGGAAATGCTCCCTGGACCCTGCGCAAGCGGGAGCTACATGCACCGAGCTGCCCTTTAAGAAATGTTGTGCACCCAATCTAAGAGGGCTCGATTATCTTTTAAAGTTTAGATCAGGAAGCCCAGTATGTTGTATCAATAAGAATTCGTCCATGTAGTTTTGTCCAGCTTTGCAGTTGCAGTGTCGTTGTTAGTTATAAAACTGGACTTGATAGCACCGACCTTAAATAGGAAATGTGAGGGGAACCACAATACTAACATAATAGTTTCGTTTGAAGGACCTTCTATGTTTCCGTTGACAATACTGAAGTTGCCGCCTCCATTTTCAGAAGTTTCATGAGGCAGTTTAGTTATGATATAATGGGCATTTGTGTATTTTCACACTTTGCACTAGTGCGTTACCTAAATTTCAGTCTCATAGAGTTTGTCAGACAGTTCATGACGAGTTTGCAATTTTGTACGCGTTACACGTATGAGTCCATGTGCTACTGCTATGCACAGTGGTGCATTCATCATCCTTTCTTATCTTAAGTAAACTTTTGTAAGCTGCAGTTGGAAAACTACCAGCCTATCTTATTTTGGTAGCGAGTCGAAAGCCTGATACAAGTATTGTAGAAGTGCATCACTCATCTACTGGAGTTGGAAACCAACCCGTTCCGTCCTGTCCTGTCCTAGATTAAATAGTGCAAGTAGAGCTGAAAGTCTGATGTACTCCACCAAGATTTTTCTAATGGAAGAAATGCTGTGCGCCCAATCTAAAACAACTCGATCGGGTACCATTACCATTCTGGCCGAACTCAAATTGTTGGCACTAAGATAGGTTGGTTCGTCCATGTAATTGATCATCACATCACATCTTATCTTACTAGAAGAAGTTGCTACATCTGTTCCTAAATATAAGTCATTTTTGCAGTTTATGTAAATTGAACTGCAAAAACGTCTTATATTAAGGATATTCAGGAACAGAGGGTGTACTAATTATACGCATCAAGTGTAGCTTTATCGTCTCATCTGATTTAGTACTATGTGAATTCACTTGGTTTTTTAACAGACATGGTTCTCTCGATCTAAGCCTAGGGCATTTGCTTCACCTGGCTCTGCACAACAGTGGTTCTTTCCATCTGACCTGAGATCTGACCATACTTGTGGAATCTGCAGGACGTTGATCGCACCACGTACTACTTCAAGAAGCAGGACGGCGTAACCTTTGTGATCGAGGAGTGAGGCGCCGCACGTCACGACCTTAGTTACAAAAACCCAGCGCACCGTGTGCCTCGCGGACGCTCTTCGTGGCCATGCCCCAGCGAGCGAGCGGCAGCCGGCCGCGGCGTGCACATGGGCACGGAGGCCGGCGTGAATGCGCGACCGCCGCCGGGCCAGGGCCCTCCCGGCGCGCGACACATGGCACGCTCCGACGCGTCCACCCCGACGGTGGGTGCAGGCCCCGTCGGCATCCACGTCTGCCCGTCCGGCCGCCGTAGCGATAGTTGGCGTGCCCGCAATGGTCAGAGCAGAGGCAAAGCACCCATGCCGATTATCCGGCGCTCCCGATTAATTAGCAAGGACTTTATATAAGCGCACGGCGCGAGGTGGCGAGACGGGGGGCGCCGGACGACAAAGTACTACTAGTACTACTACTCCCTGTCCGTCTGCTCGACCCGATCAGCTCAGCAAGCAACCGCTCTTTTTAGCCCCCACTCTCCCCACGACTCCCTCGACAAAGTGGAACGCTCCCCGACTCCGACCAAGAGCTCGAGCGCCGATCATCGTCCGTCCATGGTGAGGTCCAACTCCCTCGACAGCTGCTACTCCTCCATCCAGGACGTCACCTACAGGTACCTTCCACTTCCATCCATGCCTCCACTTCTCCACCGGCGAGACGGTTCTTGCGTCAATGATTGGCGATTCATAGCTCGATTTTCTTTCATTTGCTGCTGATGGCAGCTGCGGGTACTGCGGCTACGCGCTGAACCTGAGCTCGGCGGCGCGGAACACGGCGGGCATCGGCTCCAAGTACGGCAAGAATATCAGGAAGAAGGGCGTCGTCGCCTTCGTCGCCGTCGACGAGACGCGCTTCACGCAGGCCGACGAGGTCACCTGCGCGCCCCGCCTCTGCCCCTGGACCTGGCGCCTCTTCAGGCGGAGGTCGCGCCTGCTCTGCGGCAAGTGCGGCGGCCGCATCGGCGCCGCCTACGAGGTCGACGAGGACGAGGACCCCGCCGGCCTGTCCGCGTGCGGCGGCTCGGACGACGACGACGACCTGCGGACGAGCCCGGGCGACGATAGCGGCGGCGTCGGCGCGTCGAGGCGCAGGAACTACCTCATCAGGATCGGCGCGCTGCAGCCCTCGACGGACGATCCCCCTCCTGCTGACCCCTTCTCTCTATGATATGATATGACACACCGTTGCTGAATTTTGTTCCTTTGTTCATATTGGAAGACAGACCCCAGAGTTTGATGTGTGTAAGTTGATCCTACTATAGTTTTTGTGTCCTGGTAATGTAGTGAGCCATGGTTGCAATTTTGAGCCACCTAGTATTTCTCAATGGCTTAATTCTAGCTTTCTGTGTGGGTTTTTGCTCTCTTGATATCTAAATTATGGATTCCGTTTTGATTATCCACAGATAAATATATTTCAGTTTGTCATCACTGATTCCATAAGCTGGCTGACAAGATAAATTCATGTGATGAACCATTATTATGTTTATTATAAATATCAGTTCTTGTATGCAGTCAACTCGCTGGGAATTCGGAATTGGAGCACAACATTAAGGTTTGCAGTCAAGGCTCCAGGTCAGTCCATGCAACCAGTACCCCAGTTAATCAGTTGGATTCAATGGGACTAGAAACACCATTTTTCTGTTCCAAAAAATTGGATATGCAAAATGCCCGTTATTTCCTTTCTGTGCAATGAGTGAATCTGGAAATTGTACTTCTCAAATAATCACTATATCATATACAAGGAGCTCTTTTAGCTGCAGTAGTACAAATGTCAGTTTCCCCTATCTGCTAAGATACATACATTTTCAATAGAGATAACTGAATAAAATGTTGTAATGATCAAATCAAACAAAAAAAAAAGAATGTGAAAACGGTGAATATGATTTTCGTAGTTTACACTATCATTTTGCTTCAAGTGGCTATTGAGTTGGCATCGGTGTGTCCTTCAAGAAGTGTCTGAATAGTATTAATGCTTGCCGAGGCCGGTGCAGAGGTACCTCATGCCCTGCACCTGCCACGGTGACGAGGGTTAGTCCTTTGTAAACCTGACTCCAACCTCCAACCTGCAAAATAGTTAAAGCATTTGATGTAAGATTGAAACGGTTCATTCTCGGACAGAATTTTCTCAGTTTAGTGAGTAACTATTTTGGCGAACCCACCTTCCCATGGTCATACCAAGGGTACCAATTCATCAGTGTTGGTAGCTTGAGAGCGCTTATCGAATATCTCGTTGCGGTTACAGGAACAACAGCATCTGTATCCCCACTGCGTAAAGGTAAAATGCATGGTCACTTATTATCCATGAGGACTAGATAATACAACTAGACTATTTTGCAGCAAACCAGAAATCATTTCACAATGTGGGAATATGGAGTTCTATTCCTGTTCATTCCCTTTAGGGGCAATAGTCTAAATGTTTGGAGAAGATCTCCATTTATAGACAAGCCAATATCGATATAATGTGGTACTTTAGATACTGCTGTTAGTCAATACCAAACACATGAAGATGATTCCGTAACTCAGAAACAAGATGGACTTCAGGCTAAACTGAAAAAAACTTATACTAGACATCTACAAGCAAACTCGTAAATGGCTTGGTCATGCGGAATATAAGAAATCTGAAACAAGCAAGTGCTGGGCCTTCTGGCACTTACCTGAATACCCATATCTTGATACCAGCTGCAATTAACTCATGGTAGATAGGAAGCATAGATCTGGGGGAATCCGCCCAATACGATCCAACAATATCACTGCAATAAATAGCCAAATGAGTATATATATGCTTAAGAAAGGAACAGAACTTTAAGGTGTATTTTCAGATAAAATGATTTAAACCTGCAAGTTTTCCAAGGGTATTTAATTCCAGTTGTGTTAGCGTGTAACGCCGCCTGCACTTCTGGCAGATTGTAGTATATATTTGAATATCTTTCGGTGCAAGGATCATAAGCTCTGGACAACCAAGGCTGTAAAAAGTATCATCAGCTTAAATATATAGACGAACAATACAATCAAAGAATATCTAGTTCTACGACATACATCTATTCAATCAAGTGAAAATAACAATCCTAGGTAGATAAATAAGAATCAGAAATCGAACAAATAGTTCTAAGGCAATGCAAATTACTGTAGCAAATTGAATAAACATCACGTTTCATGCCAACATTCATGTATGTCTGATCTAAAATACTTGGTACCACTATCGAAATTCAAGCAGTGTTAAATGCCACAGTTGCATGGAAGTGCATGCACTCTGTACAACACACAAAAAGGAACCTTCTAAAAAACGCAAAAACGCCTGATCGAACGTAATCGCCAAAATATAAGTTTCAATAGACAATTTATTCATTGCACCCGTTACTTCAGTTTGTCAGACATTTGGTTTCCATTTATTGGACCAATTGTACCCTCCTTGGCAGAGAACTACACCGAGCTGAACTGCATTGCTCCTTATTCAGTCTAAAATGGCGGCCAACCTATTGGGCTGATATTAAATCAATTCAGTTCGTCTACCCTGCTTAACAACTACCCTCTTGGGCTGTTGTTTAACCATCATTTCGTTATTGACATTGCACTGCTGCCTGCTCATAGAATCCACACTCCAATGTACTTTTGATGTAAGAACTGGAATTTTAACGAGTTGCAAAATGATCAGTTATAAAAGTTCGGAAGCAAAACACTTACATAGCGTCCCCCCAGGCCAAGTTTGAGAGAGGCTGAGCTATTGCAGGGCTTTGTGTACAGGCTATAAGGGTCGATGTTGCCTTCTTCGGAACTAGCCAGGTTCAGGTTCTTGACACATTCAGGGGAAGGGTGCTCTGATGAATCAAACAAGCATGTCTTCTTCAAGTTGTGGTAAGTGCTGTCAGAGATCAGGCCATGACTCCACCAGTATTCAAATGTGCCAAGATAGTCATTGTAGTCGTCGGTAACCGCATTCCCCACCTTAATTTTTAGGAATAGTAAGCTTCCAGAAACTAGCTTGTACTCCCTCCATCCCAAAATATATGTTTGATTTAGTACAACTTTGTTCTAAAGATGTACTAAATCAAAGACACTTATTTTGGGACGGAGGGAGTATATTGGAAAATAGTCCATAAAACATGAATTTCAAATATTTACCAGGAATCCTTTGAGGTTAATTGTTGGATTCTGAGTGCCATTGTTCTTTTCGTATATGAGCTTGGCTAGCTGGGGAACATAATGGCCTGAAAATGTGAAATAACCAGTCTTCCATTAAATAAAGAATCTTAACAGAGAATTCAAATTTGGAAGATGAGATTTTCCAAAAAATTCCTGCCAGAATTGAACCATTTCCTGTTGAATTCTTGCGAAATTCCTGCATTACAAACAGGCCTTACAAAATAGTACATTACCTGCATAGCTCTCTCCAGCAATGTAGAACTCCCTGTACTTGTACTGTGGGAATCTCTCGAGCCAGTTCACCAGAAAAGCGTAGGCATCCAGTGCTACAAGACAAAACAAAAAAAGAGGCAAAGGACAGGAAGTTGGCATCAAAACTCCGAAAGAATCAGTGTCACCGGAAAGCTCGCACGAAAATGGCCATGGACCAGCCATCGGTTACCTGTCTTGGCGTCTCCGGCGGTGTACAGATCCATCGACGTGTTGGAGTAGGAGAAGCCCACGCCGGCCGGCGACTCCAAGAAGAGCAAATTGGCCGCTGCAGCCACAAGCAAGAACGCACGCACCCTGAGTGAAAATCGCCGGCGACATTGGACCAATGCGGCGTGCTAATAATTGGAGCTCAAGCTGAAGAAGAAGAAGAAGATTACGCACCCTTGTTCCAGGAATTCTTGTTGTGGTAGAGCGTCTTCCCGTCGGGCCGGATACGGAAGGGGCCGACCTCCTCGGAGGCGCCGTAGCCGACGGAGGAGCAGCCAGGCCCGCCGTTGAGCCAGAGGACGAGCGGCGCGATGGGCCCGGCCGCCGGCGCCGCCTCCACGAGCCAGTAGAAGAGCGCGCGGCCGCGGGCCGGGTTGACCGTGACGTAGCCCGAGTACTGCGAGAAGTCCACGTTGGGCGGCTGCCCCGGGAGCTCCCGGATCCGGTCGCCCTCCTGGTCGGCCGGGGCGGCGGCGGACGGCAATGACACTGACGCTGCCGCTAGCAGCGCCAGCAGAGCCGCCGCGAGCCCGCGAGCCATCGGGGGCCGGACAGAGCAGGCTCCAATGGCTGGAGCTGGACTGTGGCACACCGGGTGGTGGTGGTGGAGTGGAAGAGGCGGGCAGTGGAGCTGAGCTTGCTTGCACTTGCACAGTACGCAAACACTCGTGCCGCGACTGCTGCCACCACCACTGCTGCGGCTGCTGACAGGAGCTATAAGATACTCGGGGGTGCCGGGCGGGTTGCTTGCATGGATTTCAGCAGCAGCAGGGGATTTGGTTTTCGATCCTTACGCCATGACAGCTAGCTCAGCTCAGAGGGTCCTCGGCCGGGCTGGGTCCCCGTCGATGGAAGCACTAAAGAAATAATGGGGAGGAGGACAGCCGATCTCGTCACATTCCTCCTCATTCGCTCTGACCAGCGCGCCCGCCCCCACGGTGGGTACAGGGAAGCAACAAGCAAGTACAGGAGGCGCAAAATGTGCGGAGATTTTCCCCTTGGCGACGCGATGATTGACCTGCGGCGGGGGGCAGTACAGCTCAGGGTGGCGGAGGAGGGAAAAGGGAGGATCGGATCGTGTACTTGGCTGGGCTGGGCTGGGTCACTGACTTGCAAGACTACATTAGGCGCGGGTGCTACAGATCGGCTGGCTGGCTGGCTGGCACCGCGGTATCTGCTCGGGGTGCCGTGTCGGCAGCAGCGCAATAGTATAGTGAGTGGCGGCGAGCGTGGGTGTGTGAATGAAACGGGGGTGGGAGGAAGAAGATGAGGCGGGGGCACATGGGGCTGGAGCCTGGGACGGAAACGTGGGGTGGTGGCGAGAGTAGACAGGCAGTGGCGGGAGCTAGCGGGGCAGCGCCAAAATAATAATTCGCGGCGCCCATCTGCCCGCTGTGCGCCGCGGCAGCTAGCGGCGTCCCGTCCTGTGGAGGAAAGGGGCGGCCGAACCACCGCCGTGAGTGACCTGTGCTGGCTAGCTATGGTTCCCGACATGCACGGGACATGGCGAGCATGAGGCCCGCTGGAGTGGGTAAACTGGCTGACGACCCGAAGGAGCTGAGCTGCAGCTGCAAATATTGCCGGCTACTAGAAAGGAGAATGGGATTAAGAACATGCTGCCTGCCGCTGTGATTAGCGGCAAAAGGGCTTTGCAGGGCTGTGATGATGGCGGGCGGTGGCACTACTAGTCTACTAGACTGCCGGCGGCAGAGGGCAGTCTTCCCGGAAAGAATAACATGCTGACTGCCGCATGATTGCAGCACAGCACGCACGGGGAAAGGAAAGAAAGCAGAGAGAGATTGCTTCGGGGAACCCGAAAGCGCCATGTTTGGTTCGTAGTACACGCATAGAGAATGCGCTTCCATTTCCCCTTTTTTTTCTCAAGCAGTGGTGCGTATCTCACGTTGAGCTCTGCACTACAGCGCCCAACGAACGAACGAACGAACGAACCAACTCGTGTGGTGGGGCTTGCCGTGCGTATGCGTGTCGCCACGGAACGGAATGATGTCGCCTGCGTGCGCGCGCAGGCCCTATGCAAAGCTCTGGTCCTAGTCCTGACCGACGTGTCGACATACCAGGCACCCAAGACTCAAGAATGCAAGTATGATACGCTAGCTCAGCCCATTTCGACGTGCTGGCTGGCTGGCAGGATTCTGTGCGCACAGTCACTTCTCTGATTCTCTTTGGCTTCACTTACTTAATGTTACTCCCTTCATGAAAAAATACTATAAGAGCGTTTAAAGCACTACCTTCACCCAGAAAATCGCATGATGGGATGTGTGGCTGGCGTCACTGGACAGAACCATGCATTTCGATGCGCTGGCTGGCAGACGTGAAACGCCATGGAAAAATGTGCTCGGAGCTTCTATGTCTGAATCTCGTTGGTTTCACTTACTTGATGTTACATGTGATTACATAAATGCTCAGAGCTTACATACTAGCACTAGCTGAAATTGCCTCCGGTCCTCCAAAACCCAGCGCCGGGCAGGTGCTCTTGTCTCTGAAAACACGGTTAAGTTAAGCTGCCATGTCGGATTCGGGCTCGATGGCAGATCGGAGCCCGTGGCGAACCATCATCTGCGCGTAGAACTCGGCATGCTCCTGTTCAGCCATCATGAGAGTATCTCTTAAATTAAAATATCCCCAAAAAGCTAGTACTACCACCACTATATCTAAGCCATACCCTACCCCCATAATATATAAGGAGAAAGGGAAACAAGTTAAAGAGTGTCCTCCAAGTCTTGGCTCAACTGAAATTTAAAACGGAGGCGTGCGGGCATGCGTGTGGTAGTACCTTGACGGCGACGATGACCATCGCGGCGCCTTTCTGCCGGGACTCGTGGAAGAGCTGCCGCGCCGCCTCGGCCGTCACGGACGGCACCACCTGCGGCAACGCCGTCTCCACTGAACAGCACACGCACAGACACACCCGGTGGTAAGGAAAGACGGATTGCTTCATCGGTCCATTCATTCCACCACTAGTCAACTACCGGGATCGATCGAGAAGGAGGAGAAAAAAATAAGATACCTACCGTGCTTCTCGGTGTGGCGCGGGTCGTCTAGGAGCAGCACCTTGTAGCTGTCGCCGCTGCCGGTGCCCTTCCGGTCCTTGAGCCTCCCCGTGTCTCCTCCTGCATGCAACGACACAAACGCAATATAGCAATATCGGCGCACCGAGCATCAGAAATGGAGAGCTCAAAACGATGATTTGGTTTTGGTTCGGCGTTGTTGCTGAATGCGCACCTTCTTGTGCTGGGGGAAGGGTGTCGAGCTGGGACTGGTCGAAGGCCGGCGGGTCCAGCACCGCGCCGCCAGCCCTGGTCGCGCGCGCCACGGCTGCCATCGCCTTCCTTGGCTGAGCTCTCGGGTTCACGGAGACGCTCGAGGGTGGCGCGGCGGCGGCGGTGCTCGGGAAGGTGAGCGCGGCACAGGCTGCTGCTCTGCTGCTGATCGCCATGGGGACGTCAGTATGCTGCGGCGACGAGATTTTCGTGTCAGACCGGGGCTTTGTGTTCACCACGCAGCCGCGTGCGTTAGATCGGGGCTTCGTGCAAGGGAGACGAGCAAAGGATGGGGAGCGTGTGCCGTGAGTAACGACGGTGCTAGGATTTATTCAGGGTTCAGCAAAGAAAGTGCCAAAATGCCAGGAATTTCGTGTTTGCGGTTTGCTATTCGTGGTGAATTCTTCCTCTCTCCTAAGCCATACAGATAACAAATAGCGAGATGCAGTTTTAGCTACGAGTCCTAGGCAAAAGGAGCGGAAAGGGACAAGCGGTGCTACAACTGTACGAATTGCAAACGCGCATCTGGAACAATCCCCCAAGGTCGCCACACACCGCATTGGCTGGCAAAGACCACACATCTTGTTTTCTGGCAGCGAACGGGTCTTGCTGGAGCGTTCCAGAAGCGATAGAAACCAAACGCCGGTAAGGATCCAGAACCAACCATGAGCAAATTGCATTTGTGTTTCTTGAGAAATATCCTTTGATTCAAAGGATTTACATAGTATTTTTTTTAAGGATTATAATCCTTAGGATTCTTTCCTATGTTGCTGTTTGATTCAAAGGATTGAATCCTACAAGAATTTTTCCATTCACTCAAAACTCTTTGAAAGAATCCTATAGGATGAAGATGAGCATGACATCCCAATCCTATATTTTTCCTATTCCCAATCCTATGAATCAAAGAGGCCCTAAGATTCAGAGAAAAGATGAAAGAATACTATACCCACAAGCAACCACAAAAAAAAATCATACTAGTGGATGATATTCAACAACCTTGTAGCAGCAGAAAAAGGGCAAGGGACGAAATATATTTCCATTCAACAATTTACAATATAATAGAAGTACAAAAATGCATTTCCGTATACCAGCTTTTTATCCTCTATATCCCCTGAAACTCTTGAACCGAAACATGATGTCGCAACGGCTCAACAAGTCATGACCAAAAACCAAAAAGTTCCTATATACTCCAGACACGCGCAATCACTTGACCAGAACAAACGGCCTCAGACCACCTGATAGTTAGCAGTGACCAATCGAACCTGCTGTGAATATTTTGAACTACCTCCCTGCAATGGAAGGATGGCAGTAACCTGAAACCAGAATTTGCAGGAAACCATAAGAATTACAGATTCAAGGAGAAACATCGAGCCTAGACAAATGGATTAACTGAGCCCAAGCAGAATGGCACGGGAGACTATGTTTCTGGAACGATGTGGTGCAGTGTCATCGAGTAAACAGTAAGAAATATCACAAAGACCATAAATAAAATGTTTCCAGCATCACTTTACGACTAGAGACCTACTATAAACTTTGTTTGGTTTATTCATTTTCCAAAGTGCTGCTCCTAAAGAAATGATGAGGCAAGGGTAAAGAAATCTGAAATGTGTCTGGAAATATTAATTGCAAAGCAGAGTAGATCAAAATACCATAAAAGCCAGTAAGAAGACATCCTCCTGCTTGCCACATGGAAAGGAAAGTCAAGAAAGCAAAACATACAAACTCTACGCAGGTAAGACTGTTCACTGTCTAACATTATACTGGAAAATTCTGTGAGGTTGTACGTACTGTAGAGACAATGAATATTCAACCAAGCCTTAATGCAAGTTAAATGATGCGATACAGCCAGACAACCATGCAAGCAAATTCCACACTCAAATTCCAGTTCTAGAGTCACTAGAGCGAAGCAGGGGAAGATGCAAGTATGCATGTAAACAAGTAATATAACAAACCTTCATGCTACTAAATGTATTTGATGCAGAAAATCCAACGGAGATGGGAAAAAATGTCGATGGATCAGCAGCGGGAACCGAGAACTCCATGGAACCACTGCAAATGAAAAAATAAATAGAAGACAAGTCTTATCAACACCATGGGAACAAACTGCATGATAGAAGTAACACTACTGAGAAAATATACTTCATGTACCTTCGGTTGGATTGATCGATAAGCATAACAGACCATTCCAACACAGAGTCTCTTGAGTCATACCTGGATAAATAAAGAAACAAGACTGTGAGTGCAGGTAAGAACTAACTAGATGGACAATCGGGAGAAACTTGCATAAATAAACCATTTTAAAGAGGAATGAATGGATGGGTGACCTGGAGAAATTATCATCCAAGTAAATCACTTTTTAATGTGGAATAAATTGAATCACTTGTTTTTATAGCTGCTTAATTTATTATACTACATAAAATGAAATACTGAGCCATGTTAAATACAGCCTAAATATACATCAAATTACTACCGTTTGACTATAAACTGTCCTCGGACTCAGGTGTCTTCACAGTGAGTCTTGTGTGAATCAAGAGCATAGTTATTGCCATATTTCCACTCTATGCCCTTAATATGTTCTGGAAGTGGTTGTAGCATGTCATTTAACAAGTGTGTGTGCATGGAAATGTGTCCCACATTTAGTGTTTCTTGGTTTGTGCACATGCTGGGCACATTTTAGCAGGGTATTTAAGAGAAGATGAGGAAGTTAGAGCATTACCTCCATTCTCCATCTATCTGTTTTACACTTGGAGCATCCCTAAGTGCGGGCAGAGGGATGGAGACGATAACATTGTGCAAATCAAACATGTCTGAAGCTTCATATTCGATGTTCACGACAGTTGTATTTCCAGATGTTGAAGGCCAGCAAGTGACTGGAATTGGCAAAAACAGGTTACGCTAGTACAAACCACTGGAATTGGCAAAAACAGGTTACGCAAGTACAAACCAGCAAGCTACTAAAAGCAAACAGTTGCAGTATACCTGTCAATGGCAGAGAAGACTCAGTCAACCCCTCGATTCTCCATTTCACCAGGGGTGTTTCATTCTGACCACTGGGGAAAGGCCTGGTTGGATCTCTTGCCCCAACAATTTTCTGGCCGTTGAACAGCTGTTTGTCAATATTAGGGTGCGTCCTGAAGCTAAGTCCAGGTGCATCTTGGTTCTCAATCTGTACCAAATGTAGGAAAAAATCGTATCTCCAAATTAAAATTGAAGTAATTTCAAACGTGCTGTTAACCAAAAAAGCAGCTACTCATGTTGCTACAATAAAATTATGATCACTTTTCCTGTTTCAAAAATTCATAGTGTAAGATAGGACAATGCTGAGTTATATATGGAAGTTTGGTTATTGTGTCCTATGAGTGATCTAACAGACCATTTCATTAGTCGCACCAATGGATACTGAGTGAGGACTGTACAAAACAGTGTGACCCACTACTATAAATACACATGAACAGAAGATTTATGCAAAACTGAATTAACAGATTGCATTGCTTAATAGTCTGAATGTTCCAAGTGAATGAGTCGTATGAGAATGTAAAGAACCAGAACTCAGACATAGAAAATGACCTGCAACTGGATATAACCATCAGTGTCATTAAGAATTTGGAGAGCAAGGGTTCCTTGAACATCAAAATTAGTAACTCCGCCATCCCTTTTAACTGTGACATTCAACTTCTCTTCAATGGTCACTGTGATAGGATCACTTGGTGGAATAGATGATGATGACCTTGACTTAATTGTGCTTAGTTGAGTATCCTCCAGAATAACTTCTCCTTCAGCTTTCAAAGACTCCAGGAACTGATTTGGCTTGTGAGCTTTACTTAATTTCATTCCACCAGGCATTTTACTGGGAGCAGGAGAAGGAGCAGATGATCGCCCTGTATAAATGCACCTAGCAGTTAACACAAATAATAGCCAAAGCCAAATCCATACTCACACATTGGTTGCCTCATCTCTCCTCTAACCACACATCACCATAAAAGAATGCCTTACTATTTGAAGTCATACAAGTCTCAGCAAATTGTGTGAAATATGTGAACGAAGATATTTCTTTCTTGCAACTGCTCTACTTTTTCCCTTGTTAATTGGTTGTGAATCAGAACTTGTCATAACGTTCAAACTAAGATGATAATTTACTTACTGACGCAACAGATAGTTACATCTTTTAATTCATGAACAAGTCACCTACTGCAAAAGTAAATATACTCCATGCAAATGCCTGATAAAATGAATAGGGTAAAGCATAATGAGAACCGGCTAATAATTATCATGTTCCACGGATGATTCATGTTAGAAGTGTCCTAGGGGAATGTAAGCGTATGATACTGTGATCATCCAGATTCCATCCAATACACCATCAATTATTTATGCACAAATTTACTGCAAGTTAACGATACTACAAATTGAATAAATATTACCATTAGTGGTAAAAGAGAACAAATATGTTACTAATACATAGGCTTCTGTTTCCACACAACATGCATTTTTCTTAGTACAAACCTTTTGTCTTGTCAGTAAATATACGATCGATCTCTGACCCTGGACCACCTCTAATGTTCATGTCATTAAAGTTATTTGGAGTTCTTGTTGGAGCAAATCCTTCCCCAGTCTTGCCTCTATCAATCTGCACAGTCCAGCAAAATATCCCTTGTAACGCCTAAACTAAGAACATGTTTCTTGTTTGAGTAATATGTAGGACAAACCTTGTTTTTCTCAATCTCAGTAACTTTTCTCCTCATGAGATCGTTAGTGTCATTTATCTTGCTTTGCATGATCAGCTTGTGCAGCTTCTCTTCATGGCTCTCCATTTCGCAATATTGTTTAATTTGTGGAACAGTTACATTTTCCTTGTTTCCAAGAGAAATGGCTTCGTCAAAAGCAAATATAAGTTGGAATGCGGCCTTGCAGACACCCTCTTCGTCCAAAGAAGGGGAATATTCAGGTACCTTTATAGATGTTCAAGGAAATCATTGCAACATTGATTCATATAAAAACCAATTATATAACTAGGTTTTAAGAGAAAAAAAACAGATGGTAACAGTCTACTGACATATGATCATTGAGTTGGTTTTTGTTCCAATAAGTTTGATATCGAGTTGCTAGCATTTAGGGTTTTTTTTTTGAGTTAGCTACATCTTCTTCTTTTCTTTTGTGGGCACAATCTTTCCTTTTTAAAATTGCAACAACCTAGCTTTTGACAACAGGAATATAACATGATTGAAAGTAGGATACAATTTTGGAGAGCAGCCTCAGTGTGTCCAGATCTTCAAGGATGTTGCTCTGCTTATTTGTGATGAGTAGCAGATACAGCTCTTCAATTGGTTGATAAACATAACGGACATTTTCCGTCTCAACATAAGTATGTTGCTTTCCAGTTCCAACCAACTTTGGAAATGCTGCAAGCAGTCCCTCGATCCTTATCCGAGACATGTCAACATATTGCCTTGAAGCAAGTGCTGCAGTTCAAGTAAATAAACAATATCATATCATATATAGTATACAACTGTAGATACAAACATACACTAAGAAAAACATAAATCGTAGATTTACTGAACAACACTGAAGTAGAAAGGCCGTTTCAGAGCTGCTGTTTTAAACAACTCTACTCATCCATACAACAATGGATGACAAATTTTTATATATGCCTACAGCTACTAAGATTAGGCTGCATTTTCGTTTTTTCTTGAAAATATTATTAAAAGAGGATATATCTCATATAAGAATCAATAAAAGGACTTTAGTACAACAACAAAAACAACAACAACAACAAAACCTTTAATCCCAAACAAGTTGGGGTAGGCTAGAGCTGAAACCCATAAGATCTCGTAACCAACTCATGGTTCAATAGAAGGAATTTAGTAACTGCGTTTCAAACACACTCACCCTTTCCAGACTTTGATATTATAGAAGCTGCCAGAACCACCTGAGTGCATATAAAAAGAAACAGTTATTTCTTCTGAGTAGTACTAGGGAAAAAATATCATTACTACTTAGAATTAATGAACTAAAATAAAGCACAGTATTTCACTGTGATGCGTGTCTGAATGCCGAGAGTTAAGTAAGTTTATAATATAATAATATATCTGGAATAAAACAGTAAAACGTTGCAGGACAACAATTGGAAACAATCAGTCGTTACCATTTTCAGTGGTTCCGTCAGTCCCAGGAATTACCAAAGCCAAGTTGACAAGTTATAGAACTGCAAGAGAGAGGCTAATTATTTCTCACAGAAAAAAGGCATGCAAGATAGTTGGAACCTGAAAGCAGTGAGAACCGCAAATCTACAGCCACTCATATACAAAGAGTATGGCCAAGAAATAAATGTTTTATGCACATATCAAATAGGATTTCACAAAATATTCTGCTACTTAAGTTTTGCCCGTGCCAGAACAAATACAGTATGTTAATGTATATTAATGAGATACAGGTGCATTTGACAACAAATCACGAGGCAGCCATAAGTAAAGCGCAAAAACAGAAAGACGAGGGAACATCTACATGAAGGTAATCATTAGAATACAAGTGAATTCAGACATTTTCCCAGACCAATACCATATTTTATGAATTTCAAAAGTAATGTCCACATAAGTAGGTAACCGGTAGACGTCAGTTAAAATAACACTATCCTAAAGCATTCACTGTGATGCAGATGCAGATTAAACACTATGATCAGATATCCCTACTCAAACAACATCAGATCACGTTAAAAAAATTCTAAGACCCTCGAGCTAAACTATCCAAACAAGTCGAGCATAATGTACATAGGCCCGGCAGACTACTTATATGGCAACGGCTAATTTGACATCCGGATTGCCATCCCAGAACCGAATTGACATCTTCAAACGCGTTATCTCAGAACCCAACTATTACTGACACTACTAACTATGAGCCGCTATTGGAGTTTACTACAGATCCAAACTGATAACCGCAAGCTGCAGCCGCTCCACGCACCGACCGTCTGAACCCAGACTGATCACAGATTCACGAACAGTTAGACACGAACAATGCCTCGCGAAAAAGGATTACAGATTCACGGATCTGGGAACGCGGGCGAGAAGGCTGGTGAGCGCGTAGGGGGCACGACTCGTGATCAATCGGATCCTGGCGCGCCCCGAGGTATCCGGCGGGAGGCAGAGCAGAGCAAACCCTAGTGGGCGCAGAGGTAGGCCGGTTGCGGAGGGCGTGATAGTGACATGACGAAGGCGGGGTGCGGGAGAGAGAGGAGTTGCGCCGTACCTGAGATCCGCGAGGCGCGAGCTATGGAGGGAGGGACGGAGGAGGACAGAACGGACCGGCGGAGCACGACGAGGAAGGTCCGTTTTTATGTAGGAGGAGAAGTTCCTTCGGGTTTTTTTTTTCTGAGAGAGAAGGAGAGTTCCTTCGCACGCCGGTTTCCTCCTGGCTAACGACAACACGCATGGGCCGACGCCTACTGAGCTGGGCCTGAGACCAGTATTGGAGAAAGCCCAAGTTCTTTTTCTTACGTGTAAAGCTCAAGGTTTTGGTAATGACCGCTTTAGGGCATATCCTATTTAGCGCTGCAGGCGCCGGTTTCTTCGATTTCTAAGGACTTGTGCGTTCTAAGCGTTTTTTTTCCTTTTACTCTACAGTCAGGGATCCCCTGGTTTTGGGAAGCTTCTAGAAGCTTCCCAAAACCGGGTTTTCACTGTTTCGCTGCTCATTTTCGAGGACGATTTTATTCGAGTTTTCTTTTCTTTCCTTTTATAATTTTTTTGTTAAAAAAACCGATGAACTGTTTCCCAAATTTCATGAACTTTTTTTGAAAACGATGAACTTTTTTAAAAACGATGAACTTTTATTCAAAAACGATGAACTTTTTTTGAATTTTTATGAACTTTTTTCAATCGATGAACTTTTTTCAAATTCGATGAACTTTTTTCGAAAACCATGAATTTTTTTCAAAAACATGAACTTTTTTCAAAGTGGTTTAAACCTTTTTGAAATTTGATTTTAAATTTGGTGAACTCTTTTCAAATTTGGATGAACTTTTTCAAACTCCGTGAACCTTTTGGAATTATCGAAATTTCCGATTTTTGTGATTTTTTTTTAAAATCAACGGTTGACCAGTCAACTAGTCAAGCGCTAGAGTGCAGCGCGAGTCGAGCGCTAGGAGCAGGCGAGCGCCCAGCTCTTGTAGATGGGCCGGCCCAAAACTGAGCTGCTGCGGGCGCCAGTTCTAGATCTGGCGCATACAGCGCTTATTAGGAGCTCCCCCGCTTTAGAGCATGGTTAATAGTACATTCAGTTGATGGCTATATGATGTCTCAAAAAAAGTTGATGGCTATATGCTGTTGTCATGTTATCTATAGCCAATCTTAGAGCATCTCCAGCCGTTGAGCCCCCAGGAGGCATTTTTTCCGTCGCTTGGGGGCTGCCGGCGAAAACTTTGGCCTGGGGATGAAAGAATCTCCAACCGTTTCCACCCCCAACTCCCCAAGCGAGGCCGTGAGCGTCGTTGGGGCCGTCGCCGGCCTGGCACCCCTGTCCAACCACGCGCGCGAGGAGATGGCGTCCCTGGCGAGCGACTGCATCAAGCTGCTCGGGTACTCCGTTGACGAGCTTGGGTGGTCGCTCGACGCCATGGCCGAGACCCTCGACGGCGCGGAGCCAGAGATGAAGACCGCTCACAGCGTTGCGCCATGGAGCGTTCGCAGTGGGGCCGGTGATGGACGTCGCCGGCGGCGTCGACCCGGAGCTAGCGCGGGAGGTGGAGGTGGTGGCCACGCTCTGCGAGGGGACCGGGACGCGTCGCTGGCCGAGCTGAGCTCGTCCGAGATTGAGAGGGGTCATGCACCTGATGCAGAAGAGGTGCGGGACCCGGCGGCATCGAAGAAGAGCTCAAGCGCGTCCGTTCCTGGCGGCGGAGGCCAAGTATGCGGCTACCTCGCCGGAGCCCTGCGGAGGCCAAGTACGCGACTGCCTCGCCGAAGCCCTGCGGCGGAGGGCAGGTACGCCGCTGCCGAACTCCTCCCCTACTTCCCTATCATTGTCGTTGCAGCTCTGCTGCTCTGCCTGGTTGCTGCCGCTGCACCGAGTGCCTCGCGCCCCGCACGCACCGGCGCGCACCCTGGTCGCGGTCGCATCAAGAACGGCAATGTGTGGCGGCACTGCTTCGAGCCGGCAGGCGCAGTGGATGGAGTACGACGGCGTGCCCTTCATGGCCATCGGCGAGGGACTGGGGATGCCCGACCGGCTCTACGAGCACGTCGACGGCCTCCGTGCCCACCTGCTGGTACTTAAGCTCGGCGGCGACCTCGGTGGTGCACAAGTCCAGCAGCTGCAGCAGGAAGGCGCCATGCGCGCGAGGCATGGCCAGGGAGGACGGAGCGCCTGTCGTGCCGGCGGCGCGGCTGAGGCGGCCGGGCGGCTTGGCGTGGGTGGCCCTTCGGTGACGGAGAGGAGAGACGTGCGAGCAGACGGCAGCGCGCGGCGGACCGGTAGGGGGCAGCGGGGGAGACGCGCCACAAAGCGGACGAGTGGGGGCGGGCAACAGCAGGGGAGGCACGTGGTGGGCCTGGCCAGGAGAGAGAGACTAGAGAGGCTGGCAGTGGGCCTTTTGCAACTAAAGTTAAGCGCCGGCGCCCCCAGGTGCCCCCGGCTTCCTGGGTTTGGCTTGCGTGCGTCAGCTATGTTTTTTGCTTAATCCGGTGAGAAGTGAGTTCATGGGGGCACGGCTGGGGCATTTATATGTCGCCGGTGCTAAAAAAAGGCTCCTGGGGGCGTCCTGGGGGCACGGGTGGAGATGCTCTTATAGCCAGCAAATACAATAGCTAGATAGAAAGATGTGCCACTTAGTTAATACATGGTCCACCTCTTACTCTCACATAGTGCCTAGGAGCACGTGTTGCAGCGGGCTCTTATCCTATAGCCGGCTCTCATTCTCTCGCTTCTTCTCTTCCTTCCATGTCAGCAGAAAAATAATATTTCAACTCTTATAGCCTACTTACATAAGCTTATTGTATTTGATCTTAGAGGGCTGAGTAGGTGTTCATAATTATCTGATATGTATTTCATTTTCTGTGGTATTTGATCAATAAATTTTGGCTTTATCCCCTAAATAACGCTAATATTGTAGGAATTCCCGGAATTTCATATTTGACGCATTCTGTATCAAGTAAGCGTTCATGGGCGTGACTGATACGTCCATTTTGCATCATGCTTTTATATCAATATTTATTGCATTATGGGATGTTATTACACATTATATCTCAATACTTATGGCTATTCTCTCTTATTTTACAAGGTTTACCATGAAGAGGGGGAATGCCGGCAGCTGAAATTCTGGCTGGAAAAGGAGCAAACATTGGAAACATATTCTGCACTGCTCCAAAAATCCTGAAACTCCACGGAAGCCAGTTTTGGAATTAATAAGAATTATTGAGCGAAAGAAACACCAGAGGGGGCCCACACCCTGGCCAAGAGAGTGGGGGCGCGCCCACCCCTACTGGGCGCTCCCCCTGTCTCTTGGGCCCCCTGGTGTCCCTTCGGTGTCCATCTTCTACTATATGAAGGCTTTTACCCTGAAAAAAATCAGAGGCAAGCTTACGGGACGAAACTCCGCCGCCACGAGGCGGAACCTTGGCGGAACCAATCTAGAGCTCCGGCAGAGCTATCCTGCCGGGGAAACTTCCCTTCGGGAGGGGGAAATCATCACCATCGTCATCACCAACGATCCTCTCATCGGGAGGGGGTCAATCTCCATCAACATCTTCACCAACACCATCTCCTCTCAAAACCCTAGTTCATCTCTTGTATCCAATTTTGTATCAAAACCACAAATTGGTACCTGTGGGTTGCTAGTAGTGTTGATTACTCCTTGTAGTTGATGCTAATTGGTTTACTTGGTGGAAGATCATATGTTCAGATCCTTAATGCATATTATTACTCCTCTGATTATGAACATTAATATGCTTTGTGAGTAGTTACGTTTGTTCCTGAGTACATGGGTGAAGTCTTGCTATTAGTAGTCATGTGAATTTTGTATTCGTTCGATATTTTGATGAGATGTATGTTGTCTTTCCTCTAGTGGTGTTATGTGAACGTCGAATACATGACACTTCACCATTATTTGGGCCTAGAGGAAGGCATTGGGAAGTAATAAGTAGATGATGGGTTGCTAGAGTGACAGAAGCTTAAACCCTAGTTTATGTGTTGCTTCGTAAGGGGCTGATTTGGATCCATATGTTTAATGATGTGCTTAGGTTTACCTTAATACTTCTTTTGTAGTTGCGGATGCTTGCAATAGGGGTTAATCATAAGTGGGATGCTTGTCCAAGTAAGGGCAGTACCCAAGCACCGGTCCACCCACATATCAAATTATCAAAGTACCGAACGCAAATCATATGAGCGTGATGAAAACTAGCTTGACGATAATTCCCATGTGTCCTCGGGAGCTCTTTTCTCATTATAAGAAATTATCCAGGCTTGTCCTTTACTACAAAAAGGATTGGGCCACCTTGCTGCACTTTATTTACTTTCATTGCTTGTTACTCGTTACAATTTATCTTATCACAAAACTATCTGTTACCTACAATTCCAGTGCTTGCAGAGAAAACCTTACTGAAAACCGCTTGTCATTTCCTTCTGCTCCTCATTTGGTTCGACACTCTTACTTATCGAAAGGACTACGATATATCCCCTATACTTGTGGGTCATCAAGACTCTTTACTGGCGCCGTTGCCGGGGAGCGTAGCGCTTTTGCACTACAAAAAAAAGACATATCCGTGACATTTTGGGCCGAACGAAATTTTTTTCTGTCATACATATGACACTTCTATGACGATAATTGTGACAAAACCTGGTATCATCATAGATGTGGTGAGCTCCTACTTCTATGATAAAAATCATGACAGAAAATAGGCTTTTCGTCCTAGGCGGGCCGGAGACGCAGCTGCATGACATTCTTTGGGCCGTCCATGACGGAAAAAACCGTGGTAGAAGCGAGGGCGAGGAAAATTTCGAGGAGTTCCCGGTTACGGTGGGCGGTCGGGGGTCGAGCGATGCGCGTTTCTCTCGTACACGTACACGCGTGTTTGCGAGGCGTTGGCTCTAACTGAACCCGAGCGAGGCGTTGGGCTCTAACTGAACCCGAGCGATTGCACTGCAGGCTACGCGTTACTGAACCCGAGCGATCGATCGATGGCTGTTAACTGAACCTGATCGAGCGATTCCTTTGCTACTGCTACTAACTGAAGCCGGTCGAGTGGATGAACAGTGAGCGTTGCGGGGGGGGGGGGGGGATGAACAGTGTGTGGTGGGGGTTGGATGCAGGACCCCGTGGCGTTGCCTCTGGATGAATAGGACGACCCCTTGGAGGGCTGGATGAACAGTAGACGGTGGAGGGGTGGTTGAACAGAAGCCGGTGGAGTAGCGCGTGGTGGACGCTGGATGAACAGGAGCCTGTGGAGGCTGGAGGAGGTCGACGGTGGCCCGTGGAGGCTGGAGGAGGTCGATGGTGGAGATGAACAATATCCCGTGGAGTTCCGTTTTGCGGTACACCACACCCTTCCCGATGAATAGGATCCCCATTTCGACCGTAGCACTCCAACACAAGTCCGTTTCATCCGTTTTGCGGTACGCCACACCCTTCTGATCAACAGGACCCTTGTTTCCACCGTAGCGCTCCAACACAAGTCTGTTTCATCTGTTTTGCGGTACGCCACACCCCTCCCGATCAACAGGACCCCCGTTTCGACCGTAGGAGGTCCGTTTCCTCCGTTTGCGGTACGCCAGACCTCTCCTGATGAACAGGATCCCGTTTCGAACGTGGCCGGTCGAACACAAGGCCGTTTCCTCCGTTCTACGGTACGCCAGACCTCGTTTTCATCGCATGTTCCGTCCAAGCCCTCCCTATGAACACGACCACGCATTCCGTTCTGACCCAGTCGGTTGGCTCCCACGGGTTCCGTTGCCTCCCGATGAACACGACGCATTCCGTTGCCTCCCCATGAACACGACGCATTCCGTTGCCTCCCCATGAACACGACGACAATGTTGTTTCTCCGTTCTGACCCAGCCATGTACACGAGCCCTGGCCGTACGTATGCGTGAGTAGGCGTTCGAGACCCCGCCCGTATGTACACATACGTGGCCGTATTTTCTTTCTTGCACACTGCCGTTGTACGTACATGTACATGCTACGTGCGCGCCTCTACTACGACACATGCGCGCCACTACATGGACCAGTATATATGTACGTGTTGGAAATATGCCCTAGAGGCAATAATAAATTAGTTATTATTATATTTCCTTGTTCATGATAATCGTTTATTATCCATGCTATAATTGTACTGATAGGAACCTCAGATACATGTGTGCATACATAGACAACACCGTGTCCCTAGTAAGCCTCTAGTTGACTAGCTCGTTGATCAATAGATGGTTACGGTTTCCTGACCATGGACATTGGATGTCGTTGATAACGGGATCACATCATTAGCAGAATGATGTGATGGACAAGACCCAATCCTAAGCCTAGCACAAAGATCGTGTAGTTCGTATGCTAAACCTTTTCTAATGTCAAGTATCATTTCCTTAGACCATGAGATTGTGCAACTCCTGGATGTACCAAACGTCACAACGTAACTGGGTGGCTATAAAGGTGCACTACAGGTATCTCCGAAAGTGTCTGTTGGGTTGGCTCGAATCGAGACTGGGATTTGTCACTCCATGTAAACGGAGAGGTATCTCTGGGCCCACTCGGTAGGACATCATCATAATGTGCACAATGTGACCAAGGGGTTGATCACGGGATGATGTGTTACGGAACGAGTAAAAAGACTTGCTGGTAACGAGATTGAACAAGGTATCAGGATACCGATGATCGAATATCGGGCAAGTACAATACCGCTAGACAAAGGGAATTGTATACGGGATCGATTGAGTCCTTGACATCGTGGTTCATCTGATGAGATCATCGTGGAACATGTGGGAGCCAACATGGGCATCTAGATCCTGCTGTTGGTTATTGACCGGAGAACGTCTCGGTCATGTCTGCATGATTCCCGAACCCGTAGGGTCTACACACTTAAGGTTCGATGACGCTAGGGTTATAAAGGAAGTTTGCATGTGGTTACCGAATGTTGTTCGGAGTCCCGGATGAGATCCCGGACGTCACGAGGAGTTCTGGAATGGTCTGGAGGTAAAGATTTATATATGGGAAGTCCTGTTTTGGTCACCGGAAAAGTTTCGGGTTTTTTCGGTAACGTACCGGGACCACCGGGAGGGTCCCGGGGGTCCACCAAGTGGGGCCACCATCCCCGGAGGGCTGCATGGGCTAAGTGTGGGAGGGAACCAGCCCCAGGTGGGCTGGTGCGCCCCCCCCACAAGGCCCAAGGCGCAGGGAAGAGTGGGAGGGGGCAAACCCTAGGGCAGATGGGCCCTAAGGCCCACCCCAGGTGCGCCTCCCCTCTCTCCCCCTCTGGCCGCCACCCAGATGGGATCTGGGGGCTGCCGCCACCCTTGGGGAGGGAACCCTAGAGGGGGCGCAGCCCCCTCCCCTTCCCCTATATATAGTTGAGGTCTAGGGTCTGCCCAACACATGAGTTTCTCTCCCTCTTGGCGCAACCCTGCCTCTCTCCCTTCTCCTCTCCCGCGGTGCTTGGCGAAGCCCTGCAGGATTGCCACGCTCCTCCACCACCACCACGCCGTTGTGCTGCTGCTAGACAGAGTCTTCCTCAACCTCTCCCTCTCTCCTTGCTGGATCAAGGCGTGGGAGACGTCACCGGGCTGTACGCGTGTTGAACACGGAGGTGCCGTCCGTTCGGCACTAGGATCTCCGGTGATTTGGATCACGACGAGTACGACTCCTTCAACCCCGTTCTCTTGAACGCTTCCGCTTAGCGATCTACAAGGGTATGTAGATGCACTCTCCTTCCCCTCATTCCTGGTTTCTCCATAGATAGATCTTGGTGACACGTAGGAAAATTTTGAATTTCTGCTACGTTCCCCAATAGTGGCATCATGAGCTAGGTCTATTGCGTAGATTCTTTGCACGAGTAGAACACAAAGTAGTTGTTGGCGTTGATTTTGTTCAATATGCTTACCGTTACTAGTCCAATCTTGTTTCGACGGTATTGTGGGATGAAGCGGCCCGAACCGACCTTACACGTACACTTACGTGAGACAGGTTCCACCGACTGACATGCAGTTGGTGCATAAGGTGGCTAGCGGGTGCCAGTCTCTCCCACTTTAGTCGGAACGGATTCGATGAAAAGGGTCCTTATGAAGGGTAAATAGCAATTGACATATCACGTTGTGGTTTTTGCGTAGGTAAGAAACGTTCTTGCTAGAAACCCATAGCAGCCACGTAAAACATGCAAACAACAACTAGAGGACGTCTAACTTGTTTTTGCAGGGTATGCTATATGATGTGATATGGCCAAGAAGAATGTGATGAATGATATGTGATGTATGAGATTGATCATGTTCTTGTAATAGGAACCACGACTTGCATGTCGATGAGTATGACAACCGGCAGGAGCCATAGGAGTTGTCTTTATTTATTGTATGACCTGCGTGTCATTGAACAACGCCATGTAATTACTTTACTTTATTGCTAACCGGTAGCCATAGTAGTAGAAGTAATAGTTGGCGAGACAACTTCATGGAGACACGATGATGGAGATCATGATGATGGAGATCATGGTGTCATGCCGGTGACGATGATGATCATGGAGCCCCGAAGATGGAGATCAAAAGGAGCAAAATGATATTGGCCATATCATGTCACTATTTGATTGCATGTGATGTTTATCATGTTTATGCATCTTATTTGCTTAGAACGACGGTAGTAAATAAGATGATCCCTCATTAAAATTTCAAGAAAGTGTTCCCCCTAACTGTGCACCATTGTGAAAGTTCGTCGTTTCGAAGCACCACGTGATGATCGGGTGTGATAGATTCTTACGTTCACATACAACGGGTGTAAGCCAGATTTACACACGCGAAACACTTAGGTTAACTTGACGAGCCTAGCATGTACAGACATGGCCTCAGGACACAAGAGACCGAAAGGTCGAGCATGAGTCGTATAGTAGATACGATCAACATGAAGATGTTCACCGATGATGACTAGTCCGTCTCACGTGATGATCGGACACGACCTAGTTGACTCGGATCATGTAATCACTTAGATGACTAGAGGGATGTCTATCTGAGTGGGAGTTCATGAGATGAACTTAATTATCCTGAACATAGTCAAAAGATCTTTGCAAATTATGTCGTAAGCTCGCGCTTTAGTTCCACTATTTAAATATGTTCCTAGAGAAAATATAGTTGAAAGTTGACAGTAGCAATTATGCGGATAGTGGAAAGCTTATGTCCTTAATGCACCGCTCAGTGTGCTGAACCCCAAATGTCGTTTGTGGATGTTACGAACATCGGACATACACGTTTTGATAACTATGTGATAGTTTAGTTAAACGGTTTAGAGTTGAGGCACCAAAGACGTTTTCGAAGCGTCGCGGAACATATGAGATGTTTCGAGGGCTGAAATTGGGATTTCAGGCTCGTGCCCACGTCAAGAGGTATAAGACCTCCGACGATTTTCTTAGCCTGCAAACTAAGGGAGAAAAGCTCAATCATTGAGCTTGTGCTCAGATTGTCTGAGTGCAACAATCACTTGAATCGAGTGGGAGTTGATCTTCTAGATGAGATAGTGATGTTTCTCCAAAGTCATTGCCACCAAGCTGCTAGAGCTTCGTGATGAACTATAACATATTAGGGATAGATATGATGATCCTTGAAGAATTCGTGATGTTTGACACCGCGAAAGTAGAAATCAAGAAGGAGCATCAATTGTTGATGGTTGGTGAAACCACTAGTTTCAAAAAGGGCAAGGGCAAGAAGGGATACTTCATGAAACAGCAAAACAGTTGCTACTCTAGTGAAAACCCAAGGTTGAACCCAAACCCGAGACTAAGTGCTTCTGTAATGAGGGAACGGACACTGGAGCAGAACCACCCTAGATACTTGGTAGATAAGAAGGCTGGCAAAGGTCGATAGAAGTATATTTGATATACATTATGTTAATGTGTACTTTACTAGTTCTCCTAGTAGCACCAGGGTATTAGATACCGGTTCGGTTGCTAAGTGTTAGTAACTCGAAATAAAAGCTACGGAATAAACGGAGACTATCTAAAGGTGAGCTGACGATAAGTGTTGGAAGTGTTTCCAAGGTTGATGTGATCAAACATCGCACGCTCCCTCTACCATCAAGATTAGTATTAAACCTGAATAATTGTCATTTGGTGTTTGCGTTGAGCATAGACATGATAGGATTTATGTCTATAGCAATACTGTTATTCATTTAAGGAGAATAATGGTTACTCTATTTATTTGAATAATACTTTCAATGGTCTTGCACCTAAAGAAATGGTTTATTGAATCTTGATCGTAGTGATACACATTTTCATGCCAAAAGATATAAGATAGTAATGATAGTACCACTTACTTGTGGCACTGCCATGTAAGTCATATTGGTGTAAAACGCATGATGAAGCTCCATGTTGATGGATCTTTGGACTCACTCGTTTTGAAAAGTTTGAGACATGAAAACCATGTCTATTGGTGTATAGGCATGAGGAAACTCCATGCAGATGGATCGTTTGGACTCACTTGATTTTGAATCACTTGAGATATGCAAATCATACCACATAGGCAAGATGACTGAAAAGCCTCGTTTTCAGTAAGATGGAACAAGATAGCAACTTGTTGGAAGTAACACACTTTGATGTGTGCAGTCCAATGAGTGCTGAGGCATGCAGTGAATATCGTTATGTTTTACTTCACAGATGATTTAAGTAGATACTGTATATTTACTTGATGAAACACAAGTCTGAATTATTGAATGGTTCAAGTAATTTCAGAGTGAAGTTGAAGGTCATTGTGACAAGAGGATAAAATGTCTATGATATGATCATAGAGATGAGTATCTGAGTTACGAGCTTTGGCACACAATTAAGACATTGTGGAAATTGTTTCACAATTAATACCGCCTGGAACACCATAGTGTGATGGTGTGTCTGAACATCATAGTTGCACCCTATTGGATATGGTGCGTACCATGATGTCTCTTATCGAATTACCACTATCGTTCATGGGTTAGGCATTAGAGACAACCACACTCACTTGAATAGGGCACCACGTAATTCCGTTGAGACGACATCGTTTGAACTATGGTTTGGAGAAACCTAAGTTGTCGTTTCTTAAAAGTTTGGGGCTGCGACGCTTATGTGAAAAAGTTTCATCGTGATAAGCTCGAACCCAAAACGGATAAATACATCTTCATAGGATACCCAAAATGGTTGGGTATACCTCCTATCTCAGATTCGGAAGCAAAAGTAATTGTTTCTAGAAATGGGTCCTTTCTTGAGGAAGAGTTTCTCTCGAAAGAATTGAGTGGGAGGATGGTGGAGACTTGATGAGGTTATTGAACCGTCACTTCAACTAGTGTGTAGCAGGGCACAGGAAGTTGTTCCCGTGGCGCCTACACCAATTGAAGTAGCAGCTTATGATAGTGATCATGAAGTTTTGGATCAAGTCACTACCGTACCTCGTAGGGTGACAAGGATGCATACTACTTCAGAGTGGTACGCGATCCTATCTTAGAGGTCATGTTGCTAGACAACAATGAACCTACGAGCTATGGAGAAGCGATGGTGGGCCCAAATACCGACAAATGGTTAGAAGCCATGAAATCCGAGATAGGATCCATGTGAACAAAGCATGGACTTTGTTGGACTTGCCCAATGATCGGCAAGCCATTGAGATAAATGGATCTTTAAGAAGAAGACGGACGTGGACGGTAATGTCACCGTCTATGAAGCTCGACTTGTGGCGAAGAGTTTTTTCACAAGTTCAAGGAGTTGACTACGATGAGATTTTCTCATCCGTAGCGATGCTTAAGTCCGTCGGAATCATGTTAGCATTAGCTGCATTTATGAAATCTGGCAGATGGATGTCAAAACGAGTTTCCTTACCAGTCTTCATAAGGAAAGGTTGTATGTGATACAATTAGAAAGGTTTTGTCGATCCTAAGGATGCTAAAAGGTATGCTGGCTCCAGCGATCCTTCTAAGGACTGGAGTAAGCATCTCAGAGTTGGAATGTGCGCTTTGATGAGCTGATCAAAGATTTTGGGTTTATACAAAGTTTATGAGAAACTTGTATTTCCAAAGAAGTGAGTGGGAGCACTATAGAATTTCTGATGAGTATATGTTGTTGACATATTGATGATCAGAAATGATGTAGAATTTTTGGAAAGCATATAAGGTTATTTGAAAGATGTTTTTCAATAGAAAACCTGGATTAAGGTACTTGAACATTGAGCATCGAGATAGATCAAAATGCTTAATAATACTTTCAAATGAGCACGTAGACATGATCTTGAAAGTGTTCAAGATGGATCAGTCAAAGAAGGAGTTCATGCCTGAGTTGTAAGGTACAAAGTTAAGACTTAAAGCTCGACCACGACAGAAAAGAGAGAAAGGACGAAGGTCGTCCCCTATGCTTTAGACGTAGGCTCTACAGTATGCTATGCTAAGTACCGCACCTGATGTGTGCCTTGTCACATGTCTGGCAAGAGGGTACAAAGGTGATCAAGGAGTGGATCACCAGATAGCGGTCAAAATTATCCTTAGAGGAATAAGGATTTGTTTCTCGATTATCGAGGTGATAAAGAGTTCGGCGTAAAGGGTTACGTCGATGCAAGCTTTAACACCTATCCGAATGACTCTGAGTATCAAACCGGATACGTATAGTGGAGCAACCATTTGGAATAGCTTCAAGTGGAGCGTGGAAGTAGCATTTACAATATCACCTAGAGATTTGCGAAATAGATACGGATTTGAATGTTGCAGACCCGTTGACTAGAACTTCTCTCACAAGCAAAACATGATCAAACTCCAGAACTCATTGAGTCTTAATCACATGATGATGTGAACTAGTTTAATGACACTAGTAAACTCTTTGGATGTTGGTCACATGGCGATGTGACGTGTGAGTGTTAATCACATGGCGATGTGAACTAGATTATTGACTCTAGTGCAAGTGGGAGACTATTGGAAATATGCCCTAGAGGCAATAATAAATTAGTTATTATTATATTTCCTTGTTCATGATAATCGTTTATTATCCATGCTATAATTGTATTGATAGGAAACTCAGATACATGTGTGGATACATAGACAACACCATGTCCCTAGTAAGCCTCTAGTTGACTAGCTCGTTGATCAATAGATGGTTACGGTTTCCTGACCATGGACATTGGATGTCGTTGATAACAGGATCACATCATTAGCAGAATGATGTGATGGACAAGACCCAATCCTAAGCCTAGCACAAAGATCGTGTAGTTCGTATGCTAAAGCTTTTCTAATGTCAAGTATCATTTCCTTAGACCATGAGATTGTGCAACTCCCGGATACCGTAGGAATGCTTTGGGTGTACCAAACGTCACAACGTAACTGGGTGGCTATAAAGGTGCACTACAGGTATCTCCGAAAGTGTCTGTTGGGTTGGCACGAATCGAGACTGGGATTTGTCACTCCGTGTAACGGAGAGGTATCTCTGGGCCCACTCGGTAGGACATCATCATAATGTGCACAATGTGACCAAGGGGTTGATCACGGGATGATGTGTTACGGAACGAGTAAAGAGACTTGCCGGTAACGAGATTGAACAAGGTATCGGGATACCGACGATCGAATCTCGGGCAAGTACAATACCGCTAGACAAAGGGAATTGTATACGGGATCGATTGAGTCCTTGACATCGTGGTTCATCTGATGAGATCATCGTGGAACATGTGGGAGCCAACATGGGTATCCAGATCCCGCTGTTGGTTATTGACCGGAGAACGTCTCGGTCATGTCTGCATGATTCTCGAACCCGTATGGTCTACACACTTAAGGTTCGATGACGCTAGGGTTATAAAGGAAGTTTGCATGTGGTTACCGAATGTTGTTCGGAGTCCCGGATGAGATCCCGGACGTCATGAGGAGTTCCGGAATGGTCCGGAGGTAAAGATTTATATATGGGAAGTCCTGTTTTGGTCACTGGAAAAGTTTCGGGTTTTTTCGGTAACGTACCGGGACCACCGGGAGGGTCTCGGGGGTCCACCAAGTGGGCCACCATCCCCGGAGGGCTGCATGGGCTAAGTGTGGGAGGGAACCAGCCCCAGGTGGGCTGGTGCACCCCCCACAAGGCCCAAGGCGCAGGGAAGAGTGGGAGGGGGCAAACCCTAGGGCAGATGGGCCCTAAGGCCCACCCCAGGTGCGCCTCCCCTCTCTCCCCCTCTGGCCGCCACCCAGATGGGATCTGGGGGCTGCCGCCACCCTTGGGGAGGGAACCCTAGAGGGGGCGCAGCCCCCTCCCGTTCCCCTATAAATAGTTGAGGTCTAGGGGCTGCCCAACACATGAGTTTCTCTCCCTCTTGGCGCAGCCCTACCTCTCTCCCTTCTCCTCTCCCACGGTGCTTGGCGAAGCCCTGCAGGATTGCCACGCTCCTCCACCACCACCACGCTGTTGTGCTGTTGCTAGACGGAGTCTTCCTCAACCTCTCCCTCTCTCCTTGCTGGATCAAGGCGTGGGAGACGTCACCGGGCTGTACGTGTGTTGAACATGGAGGTGCCGTCCGTTCGGCACTAGGATCTCCGGTGATTTGGATCACGACGAGTACGACTCCTTCAACACCGTTCTCTTGAATGCTTCCGCTTAGTGATCTACAAGGGTATGTAGATGCACTCTCCTTCCCCTCGTTGCTGGTTTCTCCATAGATAGATCTTGGTGACACGTAGGAAAATTTTGATTTTCTGCTACGTTCCCCAACAGTACGTACACGTTCGAAACCAGAATGACAACGCTACGTACGCTTCGACCAAGTGGGTCCCGACTGTCAGACACTTCCTTGCGTGCGAAGATGTAGCTGGTGGGTCCCAGCAGTCAGGGCAGTGAATCGTTTTTTTGCCCGGACGCACTTCCTTGCATGCGAAGATGTAGCTGGTGGGTCCCAGCAGTCAGGGGGAACATTTTTTCGTGAAATATGGTGGCCCGTCTGGTGGGTCCCCGCTGTCAGGTGGAGGAATAATTATTTTGCGTGTAATAAGGAGGCACTTCCTTGCTACGGCCGTGGACCCAGCTGTCAGTCTCTCCACGTACAGTCCACGTCCCATGGAAGCCGTTCCTTGACCACATTGACCACGCCGCGCCGAGAGCACCAGGGCGGTGGACGACGGCGAGGCCTAGGAAGGGGACGATGCGGAGCCGGGGAAGACGCGGCAGTGGATGCCCACACGTAGAGGAGTATGAGGGTTCACTCGTTCAGCTGCGGTGTGAGGCTGCCGTCGCCGCAGAATAACAGGGGGTGTGGGTGCGTAGAGGGATGGCCTGACCAGCGGTGGGAGTAGTAGGGGGCGGTGAGGCCTCCGCGGCATCACAGTCAGCCACGGGCGACAGGAGCAGGCGACACGACCGCGCTGCTTTGGGCAGTTGGAGCAAGAAGACCAGAGGTTGAAGAAGCACTACGGCCGTTGGATGGACATCGTATGGTCACTGGAGCTAGAATCGTTCATATATTTATTAAAGTTGACAAAGGCCTCCGTCCTAGTCAACTTAGTAGGCCCACAAGTCAGCCTCCCACCAAGGTGGGTCCCAACTAGCAGGGGGTATTCATTTTTTTGTGCGTAATAAGGAGGCACTTCCGGTGGGTCCAAGCTAACAGCGGGGGGAACGTTTTTTCGCAAAATACGGTGGCCCATCTAGTGGGTCCCAGCGGTCATGGGGAAACGTTTTTTTTGCGAAATACTGGTGTCCCGTCCATTGGGTTCCTGCTGTCAGGTGGAGGAATAATTATTTTCTGCATAATAAGGAGGCACTTCCTTGCGGCTGCCGTGGACCCAGCTGTCAGCCTCTCCACGTACAGTACTCTTCTGATGGAAGTTGATCATTGACCACATTGACCACGCTGCGTCGAGAGCACCACGGCGGTGGACGACGACGAGGCCTAGGAAGGGGACGATGCGGAGCCGGGGAAGACGCGGTAGTGGAAGCCCGCGCGGAGAGGAGTACGAGGATTCACCGGTTCGGCTATGGTGTGAGGCTGTCGTCGCCGCAGAATAACAGGGGGTGTGGGTGAGTAGAGGGATGCCCTGGCTAGCGGTGGGAGTAGTAGGGGCGCTGAGGCCTGCGCGGCAGCACAGCCGGCCATGGGAGGCGGGAGCAGGCGGTCCCGCCGGCGCTGCTTTGGCGGCCGGAGCAAGAAGATCAGAGATTGAAGAAACACGACGGTCGTTGGATTGACATCCAACGGTTACGTCTGCTAGAATCGTTTGTTGATGTATATAATAACTAAAAAAATCTTGCATACGCGTCAACTAAACAGGCCCACAAGTCAGACCACTCCCTCTTTTTTTAATAATTTATATATAGCTAATGGCAACTTCTTACGCAATTTATTGCAGTCATTTTTTTGGTTGCCAGGGCCAATTTCGCATATTTCTGTGGGTTCCAAACTATTTTTAATACCGAAATGTCGAGCCAAATTTAAAGTACTTTGAAGATATATTTAAATTAGGTTAATGCCCAGTGAAATAGGAATCTGAAAATGTGAAAAAATTCAGAAATTATAAAGTAATTGCCAATTTGTCATCTGTTTTTATATTTACAACCCATTTCATATTACTTTCAAGATTTGCAGGCGTCTTGAAAGAGTTGCAACCTATCAGGGCGTAGAAAAATAAGTAGGCCTGGATTGGGTATTCTTCAGAAAAAATAAACTGGGCTCATTTTCACAAAGAAAAAATAGCTGGGCTGGTCACATGGTGAACATAAAATATAAGCCTGGGCTAGACGGGCCACAGCCCAGTTCAAACCCTGCTCCGTCTCAACAATACCAAACAAAAAAATACTGCTCGAGTAGCTACGTCCCAGGTGTCAGCCGATCTTGTGTGTTCTCTTGTCTATTGACTATATACGCTCACAATGTCGTGGGTCCCAGATGTCAGGAAAACACTAGGAGGAAGCATTTTATTTTTCCATACGCTGACGTGGTGGGCCCCTACTGTCATCCTCTCCATGTACTTCTGCCGATTCCTGTTGTTTGTTGACCATGTTGACAACGCGAGAGGGCGGCGCCGCGGCGAGCGCACCAAAGCGCGCGGAGGACGTCGGCGTTAACGATTTAGGAGACGGTGGGGCGGCGATGCGTGCGCTGAGGCGCAGCCAGCCGTGGGAGGCGGAAGCAGGCGGCCCCGCCGGCGCTGGTTTGGTTTTGGCGGCTGGAGGAAGACAGGACTGAAGAAACACGACAGACTGTAAAAGCAGCAGGAGTACTTAACAACCTTAACTGAAACCAGCAGGGGCACTTAACAACCAAAGCTGAAAGCAGTATGAGTACTTATACAGGTTCAACCGTACAAAGCACGCCTCGAACAGTGCTACTTTGCCTACAGTTAACCAAGGGTGAGGCCGCCAAGCCCCAGGACAAGGCCCAGGCGCCACCCCGCGCATCCACAACCTTCTGAAAGCGGCTTCATCTCGCAACGTGGTCAATAAACAGGATATTCGCTTTAGAGCCATGGAAAAGCATGAACATAATCTTCTGTCCTATTCTCCAAGATGGACGGGCCTTCATTATTTGAGACCACCCATGAATAAGTATCTTTTCACCTCCAAGGGGAATTGAGTAGGTCGACATAAACATCATGTTGTGACCAAGCGCAAGTCTGACCCGACCATGGTCAGGCATCTGTATAGGAACAATAGAACTCGGCAGTTCCTGTTTCAAGAAGATCACAGCTGTAAAACTGTGTATAAGCAATAGTTTATGAACAACATATATAACAGAAAACAGCTCGTACCATAAGTTTCTCGACACAGTTGGACCTGTTCAACGAGTGCAGCAGTGGCACACATATCCCACGTGGCCTTCCACCATTGAAACGCCCCACAAGGACCTCAAGACGATCAATAAAGTGTAGGAACTTGTGGATGTCGATCCAGTCAACTTCAGTGCCATTAGTAACAGCCGAGTTATTACAGAGTAACAAACGAGCAGACTGCTTAACTCTGAAAAAACCTACACGTGCCACCAATTATAAGAAAATATTAGTTAGAAGTAGCATCTTCGTGAGAGATTCGTTGCTACTTCTAAAGTTAAATTGTGATTAGTTAGACAGAATAGGTGGATTAAGAAGTAATCGAGGCAACAAGCAAGAACCAGATACAAAACTAACATGGATGAACAATTGGAACGACGTCGGGGTGGAAGATCGCAGTGAAGATGAGACCAGGTTCTGCTATTTCCATCAACATTCGTGCGCCAACTTTCAGTCCGTAACACTTGAGAAAGTTTATCCAAGTTCGGCCATAAAAAAGCAGCGATCTTCTTGGTTCATGAACCCAACTCGGAACTTATATCCATGGCTTGTCTTCACTGTGACCATTAAACTAGTGTATTCAGTTATGGCAAGGCCGAGCATCTTGAGTACATGTGTTCTGGCAGAGCAAATAATACACTGCAGGAAAAATAATATGAGAACACAACATGTTCAAAAAAACCCACCCTCCCGGATAGAAAAGAGGATTCTAGGAACATACTGTGCGCGTTTCAAAATGCTGTGTTAGGATGAGAAGGAACAAGTGTGGCGTCTCGCCGAGGGCGCAGAAACCTGTAGGGTACTCGCACTTTGGGCACTGCAAATGAAACACACTAGATTCAGTAGGAAGAAAAATGCATCAACGGCGGCGGCTGCCATCCTAGGATTACCTGCGACCAAGGGACTTGGATTTATCGGGGATGGATGAAGAATTCGTACCTGGTTCTCCATGAGAAAACCCTATGCAATCGCCGAGAGGGGGTTTTCTCTGAACAAGCAGACGAGGGAGAAGGGGATTCAGGCCCAGTGAAATATTGCCGCTTCGTCCGTCCAGCTTACTGCTAAAGCTGGAAAGGGGGGGTTGTGATTTGACGGCTCATTGGGCATTACTGCGGCGCTACGACCGGGGTGTGTCTACCGTGAAGTTGTGCACTCTAATTTGTGCATATGGCACGTGGACCCCGTTGCCGGTTGCCCCACATATCAGCGAAAGGAAGTAGAAAGACAGGAGTAACTAGTTACACATAAATATATTTTTGACAGAGAGATACTCCCTCTGTAAAGAAATATACAAATCTTTTATATCACAGGCTCACCTTGCCGAGAAATATACTCCCTCTGCAACGCACGGGCATTATGGGGGTTCAGCTTTTTTTATGGGGGTTCAGCTGAGAATATAATACTCAGATAGGCTCACGGTTCTGGACTTTGGGCCGCAGGCCGACCCTGCATGTTTGGGGGCCCATGTGTTCTACCTCAGCGCTTTTCATATTGCAAGCGATCGGTACGGCGCTGGTTTTAGATGCTGTCGCAAGGCGAATACACAAAATTGAATAAAGCACGGCAGCTGTTGGAATGAAATCGAACGACAGTTCCTAACCAGCAATCAGAGTTGCAATTCTATCAACGATATACCATGTGATAAATAATACTGTCGTACTACTTATACACACAGGACACTTGTTTCACCATGCCAGATTATTACATCAAAATCTCTCGGAGGATAGATCAGTTCGGCAGTTGCGTGCTGCTACTGAAGAATTTCAAAGTTGATTTGGACCAGCTCTCCTTGCCGAGAAAGTTCGATTTTGACATCATCCCCTACCGCAAGATATGATTTAGATTTGAACCTTGACCATCCTTTAGCATCAATCATCATGCGACCATCCTTTGTACTTACGGTATATTGAGCAGGTTCATTCACACCAAGGCTGCGCATGGTAAGAGAAACTTGGCCGCGGTCGCCCGGATTGTTGAACGACTCCCTCGTTGCTCTAGGAATTCTCTATTTGCAAACAAGAAGACATACCCAAACAGTTAGATCAACACAGTGAATCATGTGAAACAACATGGAAAGAAAAAAGAACGAAGCACTTGGGCGGCCAATGCTTACCAAGAAGGTGGACATGTCGGTTTTTGTAAGGACTTTGGTATATGAAGTGCGAACTGCAGCCCAGTCTGTTGCCGGTGCAACTGCACGGGCCGGAGCAGATGCAAGTGCAAGTGTTGGTGCAGGTGCCGAAGCCGCTGCTGCCGGAGATGGTGCTCCTTGTAGAGCTGGTGCCGGTGTCGGAGCAGGTGCCGGTGTCGATGCCCGATCCTCCGGTAGATCAGACTGATCCGCTGACGCGGTCGGTGCCCAATCCTCAGCTGGATCAGACTGAGCTGCTGCCGCTGTCAGTGCTAGAGCAACTGCCGGTGCTCGATCTAGGTGCGAGACAGCGGCGATCGTGTCTGGTCTGCTATGATCAGCTTTCTAACTTGACTAGGATCCGTGACCGTGATCCAGTTTTTTCTTCATTTCTTTTAAACGCGAGAAGGACTAATTGTGGCGTTTTTGTTAAACCAAACTGCAGTTCATCATAGGGATTCAGCTTGTACTCAGACAACAGACTGATCCAATTTTTTCCAGTAATATAAGTGATGGACAGTGCCTTCGTTACTGACACGACATAAGAAGTGAAACCTGCAAAAATAGCCATCGTAGAGCAAACCAAACGGTTTATTCTGTGATGAATGTCACATGGCAAAACCTGCATCGTAAAATTGCAGGAAAAGAAAGAAAACATGACATTAAATCAATAAGATTTAGACAGTAAATCAATAAGATTTACTTGATGTGACACGAGTGAATCCTTACCAGGAAATCACTATGTTGAAGTACTAAACAGAAGATTGATCGTCCAACTACGCGTGGCATGCAGGGGCCCCGCCTACTCCCACAAGCAGGACAGTCCAAAGGTCGTGACAAATCGTATGGACCGAACATCCATGGGACTGGAAATCCTGGTGGGTGCGATAAACCCTGCAATGCATACAGATATTGGAGTGTAACCATAATTGATAAACCGTCCTCACAAAAAATATGATCTGGATACTTCAAAATATACAGACTGAATTGAGTGGACAGACATTAACATAGACCGTTCTCAGGACTGACCACACACCAAAAGCGGCAGTACTAATAAACAATACAGGGTTCACAAACACAAATCAAGTACTGAACAATAGTACTTACTACAGACAAGCAAAGTTGCACTAACTAAACTCTGCAGACTATTTCTTGCCACCGACCTACGGGATGAACCCCGCATAACTGACTAGGCCATGGACTTCGTGTGAGATGTCTACATGCACCATCACCATCTTGTCAACCTTGGAGAACCTAACAGAGTGGTCTTTCCACTCATAAACATGATGATGAAGACAGGCCGCATCAGATTTGTTGGGAAGCTTTACAAGAACCACACCCTTCGTAATCGAAGGCACAGCCAGGAAATTGTTGTGGTCAAGTACAGCCTCGAGAACACGCCTGACAACAATGCTACAGGAAAACACTAGTTCAGGACACGTGGCGACAAGGACACAGCAGCTGGATAGTTCAGCAGTAGAACTCATCATCAGGTCTTCCAGTTCACACGGCATGACTTTGAGAACTTCATCTCCACCGCGGACCTGGTTCTAATTCAAACAGAAACCATATTTTATTACTACCTCCGTTCAGAAATATAAGATGATTTTCGATATTATACTCCATATATGACTACATATACGCACAGAAATGAGTGAACAAAGACACTAGAACATGTCTTCAAAGGCATGAGAGCAGAGGGATTACATGCAATATCCATAACACAAGTTACTGAGGCAAATATACCCTCTTAAAAGGTAGCATTGATGTTCATAAAGTACTCCCTCCGTCCCAAAATTCTTGTCTTAGATTTGTCTAGATACGGATGTATCAAGTCACATTTTAGTATTAGATACATCCGTATCTAGACAAATCTAAGACAAGAAATTTGGGACAGAGGGAGTAGTTGAAAGTAATCTATAAGAAATCAGTGTCAACCTCTCGCATGTTTTGGTCAAAAGAGGAATTTAGAACCGTCATTTGGCACACTAAAATCACATGCAAGATCACCCAGAAAGTTGTACTACCAGTACTAGTACTGCGTGTTAGATGAAAAAACACGATCAAGATCGAGAAAAAGATCGTCAACAAGAGACATTACCTGGACTTGCTTAATGAGGGATCCCGGAGAGGGGGGCTTGGACAGGGCGATGGCTTTGAGCTTGTCTGCGGTAGTCTCGGCGGGGTGCTTGCGCTTCTTCGTACCATGAGCCTCGACGGTTTTGGCCAGAGCCATAGACATCACGTCGGCCGGTGCTCCGGCGTCCATCCAAGAGAGGAAGCTGAGAGAGAAGAGTGAAAGGAGGAACGAGATGAGGGAGAAGCGAAGCGAGTGGGGGTTTTCTTCAAGAGAGGAAGCTGAGAGAGAAGAGTGAAATGATGGTTGCTTCGTCCGTCCAACTTACTGCTGGAAAGGAGGGGGTTTTGTGATTTGACGGCTCATTGGGCATTACTGCGGCGGTTCGATCGGGGTAGTCTACCGTCACTCTACTACGGAGTAATTTAGTGCATGGCTGGTGGACCCAGGTGCTGGCTGTCCCACACGTCGGCGAAAGTGAGTAATTTAGTGCATGGCTGGAGGAGGATCCGCACGGTAGAGCGTGTCCACTGTTTTTCTGAAGAAAAAAATGATTACAGCAAGCGTTTCCACTCTTACGACGGAGGAGTGCGAAACACGGCAGCCACTTGAACATACACAGTGCTCCTACTACTAGGCATGTGCAGTGGTTCATACGTCAGTACTACACAATCTTGTTGCTAGTGTAGTAAGATATGACGATAACAAATGATGTTGTGCGCATGTCAACTACTCCTATATGTAACATAGTACCGCTTTTTCGACTGTCCGGTCGAGAATGAACGGTGAGATCAATGTTAACAGAACTAGGTCCACAGCGCACGGAGAGTACGGTGCTACAGTACTCCACGAAACATGAACCATATGAAGCACGAATAGTGTTAGGCAGGGTGTATGAAGGGTGCACGGGATGGGAGCAAAAGTTCCCTTCTCGACCCACTTTTGGGTGTTTGGCAGAGTGCATGAAGGGTGCATGAGTCCACACTAGTAGGTTGACAAAAATACACGAAGAGGAAACAACTATATTGAGATGAGAATGCAACCAAACACACCCACACGCTTTGTGCTACAGTGACTGATCTGCACCGTCTGAGTTTGATCCAACGGTCATGTTGCGCCGAGACATGGACATGCCCATGCAGAGGGCGCCTAAACACCACCGAAGTCCCTCTGCTTCTCGAGGCGCACGACGTTGGTGATGCAGGGTGCAACCGCCCGCAGAGCCCGCTCCCGGTCGACGGGAGCCAGCTCGTCAAAGACGGCGTCCAATGGCACGAATGGATTCCGGTGACGGAGCCCTGAAAGGATTCGCCCGGCAACGGCGACGGCAGCCCGCAACCCCTCCTTGTCCAGCTCAGCCCCCACCATCGCGCGGAGACGGCTCAGCTCCTCGGAGATATAGGTGAAGAAGGAGACCAGGTCAGGAAGCCGCAGCTCGTTGAAGTCGACCGGGTGGTCGAACGGGTTTAGCCCGACGGCCGGCATCGTCGCGCTGGCACGACGGTAGGCATCGCGCAGCCGCAACACGTGCGTGGCAACTTGGTTCACCAAGTGGCTGAGGCGATCCTGGACCTCGTCACGATCGGCCCGCTCGCGCTCCAGCCGGCTCCCCTGACGGCCTATCGTATCTCCCGCTTTCTGCAGCAACGCCGCCGACGCCTCGAGCATCTTTGTGGTGGACGCCTGCCGCTTTTGAAGCTCCGTGAACTCCCGCACATAACGGAGGAGCATGGCACTCCTCTCCTCCTTGAGCTCACGGAGCTCCACGTCCTTGGCCCTGAGCTCCGCATCCTTGGCATGGAGCTCCTGTGTCAGGCGCCTCACCTCGGACTCCGTGATCTGCTGCGCCGCCATGGCACCAGGTAGAAGCAATGGGGAGAGGAAGCAAAGGGGGCGAAACGGCTGAAAGGCAATGCAATCTACGGGAAGGCGGAGGAGCCAGCCGAGGAGCGGGGAATCTTTTGGTTTTCACCACGGTAAAACACCAGTCGACGACTTCTCACATCAGGGAGCAGTGGGTTTTTACAGGCGGAGTCATCGTGACTAATTGCTGCCGCGCCTGCTCCCGTCAATCAAAAAATTAAAAATCCTGCCGCGCCTGCTCCCGTCAATCAAAAAATTAAAAATCCTGCCGCACCCAAACACCAGAGCAACGCCGCGGTGGATATTTAAATTTACCTGCCGGCAAGTAGATAAAAAAGGGGTGAAAAAACAAATGTGGCGGCGGCCTAGCTAATCGGTCGAACTAGCCCAACTAGCTAGCCACCGTGCTTCACTGATGTACTCGGCGGGAAAGGTGGTCTTTCGTGATTTGACGACTCATTTACTTGCTTCGGCGCTACGACCGAGGAGGACCCAGAAAACGCGCGGTAGGGCGTCCCACGTCAGGAAGAATATATGCGTGCACCACCCGGGAGGACCCCGAAACCGCGCGGTAGGGTGTGCCACGTCTCGGCACGGAGGAAAAATGTGCGTGTAAAAATATACTGTATCAGACGTAGTACCTATGGTTCGACCTCGGGACCCAGCCAGTCGGTCGAAAACACCCCACTAGCCACACAGCTTCATCATGCAAACGTGGCACGGAGGATAGATGTGGTTAGCTCCGTCTCGACCAGCCACAACGTCTCTTGTTCTAGGCGATTCTTCTATTTTCCAAGCTTTTTTTAGTTGTAATAACACCACGGCAAGCTAGCGCCGCTCTTCGTGTGTGCCCGTGCAAAGGTTAGACGATGGAGAGAAGAGAGATTGAGATCGCAGACCTGGGACCCACCAGTAAGTGAGACAACGGTCATGCACGTGTTGACGAGGCACTCCCTCTACTCTACTCAACGCAAGTACTGTATAAAATCAAGTTATGGGACAAAGCCAACAACCGTTGTTTTTTCAGGCTATCGACTTACGCTTTGTAGTCCAGGTTGCCAGTTCGAATCTCGTCTTTCAGATTTGTTAGTTTTAGGTCCAAATTTGATTAATGACAAGTGGGACCCCCGTGTGTTGTTCCGATATTTCAGTGTAGGATGGTTTTTTTGAACAAACACTTTGCGCGGTTAGACAAGTAACGGCACGAGTTACACGTATTTTGCAAGTTTACGAACAAAAATGACAGCGGCATAGAATATCACATCCACCCCGCAGCTTAGATACTATGGTGATACGAGTTTTTACACCGTTGGAAGTGAGATCCAATGGCTTGGGAGTAGTCTTTGTAATTATGCGCAATTTCCAAACTCTCCAAAGGTTTTTTTGCAAATAAAACATTCAGGCCTCGTGTGTGCCGCTGCATCTTCGATCCAACGGCTCCCCGGTGCTCATATTAGGTGCTCCCCGTAGCTTAATTACCCGCTACGGTGATATGAGCATCTAGGTCGTATGATCAGTGATCAGATGGCACATGCGTAGTACTTGTACTTTCTGCGCATTTCCCAAACTCTATCAGCCGTATATTGCAAAAACATTCAAACCTCCTACTGTGGGCCGTTAGATCTCAGTGAACTCGTATCACCATAGAATCTACGGTGCGGGAGCACCTCATACTCTCCCGTGCGAGAAAACATAAGGTGCTATCGCAGCTTGGATGCTACGGTGATACGAGCTTGGAGGTCGTTTGATCTGAGATCCAATGGCATCTGAGCAGTCTTTGTGCTTGTAAGCAGTGGCCGAACTCTTTTGGGGCTTTTCTGCAAAAAACCATTCGAACCACCGAGGAGGTGTTGGGTCACAAATCCAACGCCTCCGAAGAGCTTGTATCACCAAAGCATCTAAGGTGTGGTAGCACATGATATTCTTACATACAGGAGAATATGATGTCCTCCTTCATCTTAGATGCTACGGTGATACGAGCTTCGAGGTCGTTGGATATGGGATCAAAGGGCATCTAAGTAGTTTTTGTACAAATTGTGTGCAATTCTCAAACTCATCAAGGTTTCCTGCAAAAATATTAAGACACATCATGTGAGCTGCTATATCTCAGATCTACAAGCTCCAAGCAACTCGTATCGGCATATAGCATCTAAGGTATGGGGGCACATGATATTCTCCCGGGGAGGAGGGGTGGGGGTGCACAACCAATCGGTGGTTGGGAGGGTGGGGACAAATATAATCTAAACAACCCTAAACAGAGCTCCACAATTTTATCTAAGGTCGAGGGGTTGACCCCCGACAATCATAGCTCCGCCTAAACACAACATTTGCATGTACTGTAGTACTAGACTTAATATTCATGTTTCAGTTTCATGTTCATTTTAAATATTGAACTGAGGACCATGGATGTCTTACATTTTACTCCCTTCGTTCCTAAATATTAGTCTTTTTAGAGGCTTCAAATGGACTGGCACATACGGATGTATATAGACATATTTTAGAGTCTAGATTCACTCATTTTGCTCCGTATGTAGTCACTTGTTGAACTCTCTAAAAGACTAATATTTAGGAATAGAAGGAGTATTTTTGAATTCGTGTCATACATGCATGGTTTGGAAAAATAGATGCACTATACTTATTGGATTGTTGTTGTGTTCGTGCGTGTGTGTCTCTGTGTGTGTGTGTGTGGTCATATGCTTGATACATACAAAGTTTTCTCACCTCCATATTGTTCATCTTTTAAATTTGAATTTGCATTGGAAAACTTACTAGGGATACCATGAAATGTGAAATCCACGTTGAGATCACTATATCACAAACTCACTCTAATTCAACAACTCGTCATAAATCAATTACCACGTTGAGATTAGTATTTGCAAGGAAAATACGGGTATTGTAATACACATAGATTCGTTCGGCAATTTAAAAGGTTCCTTTCGTATTCTCGAATGGTAGGACCCAATGGCGTACCAGCCAGACCTTGGCTCGTGTTGATCCTAAAAAAAACCGGGCTCGTGTCCTTCGGTGGCGTGCGTGGTACACACATTAGGCAACCCCAACCAGTCGAGCCTCAGCGTTTCAAGTCGAAATATCTGGCGGCCAGAATTCCAGCCCTAGGAAATTCCCCTCATGTCCCCGGTCCATAATGACTACCGATGAACAACGGAGGGATGCTTTAGTAACTAGACAACGTTACCTACCGTGCCGAGCACGGTTCAATTCCCTCGGTCGCCGCTCGTCAAGGTCACCCGTCAACTGCATTGCCTAGTACTACTACTACTACACCAGGATGAGCACAGAATTGAGCCCGTTTGTTCGTGCCTAGTACTTGAGTTAATATATCAGGCAATGCACTGGTACGGAGGGATTATCCTTTTACTCTGCATATATAACTTGTCTGAAGTCTAACTAAGCAAAATGTTTGACCAAATCCTTTCTTAAGAAATACAACAGGACAGATGTACGGCTTGAAAATTTATTGCATGATGCAGGTTATGATATTGTTTCGAATCCTGGATCTTAAATTTCAGAAAATCCAAAAGTGAGCATAAATTCTTGAAACTAAGCATGGTCACGTGATATGGCACAAATATTACTTCGTAAGTTTTTTCTTCAATTTGAGACAAGCTGCTTATGACAAGTTGCACAAATGAAGAGCCAAGGTATTTTGGAACAAAGACCTGTCACGTTAAGGCGAACGCTTTCACTATTGAAACCGTGGGTGTTTACGTGCCGCCACGAGTCCCCGCTTCTCATCGGCAGGTGCCGTCCAAGCGGGCAGGAGCGTGGTGACGTCGGCTACGGGAGGCGTGCGAGCAGACCGCTGTGCAGGCTCACCGGGAGGCGAGCCCTTTGACCAGGCTCCGCCGCCCACCATCGTCCCAACTGCTCCCACTTTTAATGTCGCCGGCGCCGCAGTTTAAAATCAACCCCGCACTACCCGGTATCGCTACAATCCTCTCTCTTCCTCTCCGATTCTCCTGTCGTCTACCTCCAACTAGCCTGACCTAAACGTACGCCAATGCCGCATCACGATGGTCTGCCCTTAGTGTTCCAGTTTCCTGAGGAAGACACCTAGCCGGAGTCTCAAGAACATATGGCGCTTTGGGACGAGCTTGAACTGGCCTTGCGGGAAGACGCCGCGCCTGTCCCCGCTCCCGTTCCGGCTCCCGTCGCCCCGACTGCGCCAGCGCCCATCCCCGTGGCATTGATGGGCTGGGAGCCGCACATTGTCGCCGAGCTTGATCCCACGGGGTTCCACGAGGTCCCCGCCGACTTTCACGCGCCCGTGCACCTGCCAGCGCATGCTCCTGCGCGTGCACTGACGCGCACGCCCGTGCCGGTGCCCGTGCACCTGCCAGCGCATGCGCCTGCGCGTGCACTGACGTGTGCGCCCGTGCCGGTGCCCGTGCACACGAATGTCTCCGCCGCGCCATTGACAGCGCCTGTCCCTGCACGGGTGCCAGTGCCCCCCTCAGCGGCATGGATGGCCGCCGTTGACCGCTTCCTTGCACCAACGCCAGTCGCCTCCTCCCGCCAGTTGACTCGCTCCGAAGTCCAGAACATTTTGGCCTTCCTTGAAGCTAGGCCAACGTCCAGGAGTATGCCAACAACGGCGCAAGACGCCGCCGTCGCCGTCGGTCAGTGGCCTGACGACACACAGAGCATGGCAGAGGAGCCGCTTCCCACCGCGAGACGCCCCTGCCGCCGCCACGTAATCTAAATTTGCCATGAAAAACGTTCGGATTGCCATGCTTAAAATGTGAACGTTTATCATTTCCGTTTATTTTATATCGATCGTCGTATAATTTAAAGTCGGAGTCAGACTGAACGAAATGTATGGTTTGATCGATTGAATGTTCTGCTAGAGCCGTATCAAATTAAATATAAAACGTCATTAAGCCACATGTATTCCTTGTCATCCAACGACCTAGACTGCTTCAATGTTGAGCGCTCAACACGTTTAGCGTGCAGTTAATTTCATGCCAAAAATAGTGCTAATCACATGACAACACGCAAATAATATCCTAGTAGTTAATATCCGCATGCACTTAATATACTTCCAAATTAATGTGCATTGCACGTACACACTGACTAGTGCTGCTCGTACGTGAAACTGGTGCCGTGACTTGTGAACGCGTCCAGATATGGTCAACGGCAACATCGCCCGCGAGTTCTTCCTGTTTGCCCGTGCGTCTAAACGCAGAAGGGGAGGAGAGAGAGAGAGCACACATGGAACCCACCAGTAAGTGAAGGCGAATAGTACTAAAAATAATATTACATGTTATCCATTAATTAGGCTGTGGTAATATAAAAACATTATGTGAACAAAGGGGGTACAACAAACATTGCTATTCTACGTATGTTGCCTATTGACGTGCGGCTTGAAGGCCCGGTCGCATGTTCGATCCTCGTCCTTTATTTTTTAATTTGTATATGGGTCCAAATTTGTTTCATGACATGTGGGCCCCTCGGTGTGTTGTTTGTAGCACTTTAATTTGTGGGTCGAAATTTGTTCCATTCCAAGTGGACTATCGGTGTGTAGTTTTGTAGCTTATTTATAATAATTAAAGAGAACAACATAGTTTTTTCAATAATACCATGGTGCGACGTTGAAGGCGAGAAAGGACATGCGAGAGAGCGATGACCGAGCCAGAGGGAAATCAACTAGGGGAGTTGCGTGGGTTGCAACGGTGTTTGGAGTAGTTGTGGGCCGAATGGTACGAAAATATAATCTAAACCGATCGGAATAAATGCCTACACAAATTAATCCAAGGTTGGAGTGCCCCTCGCAATGTAAATAGCTCCGGCTTTGCGAGGGATGGAGAGGTAGTAGCTTCAACGCGTGGAAGATACGGTGTGAGAAAGCGAGGTCAATCGAGAGACATATACATAGGGAGACAAAGTGAGTGTGGTCCGACATTCATTGAACAAATATATATGCTCTGGAGAGATATTGTCCGATTGAGCTTTTTGGCAAGGGTGAGGGCTGTAAGATAGAGCTTGAGAGATGATCCAGTCATAGACGTGTAGATATATTTTGTGCGTGGGAGGAAGCAAGGTCAACCGATCACATAGGGTCGCCGTGCGATCGAAAGAGTGAGACGGGTTGGAAAGAGTGACCTAGATAGACGATGTGCGTGAGAGAGTATACAATGTGAATAGGTCGAATTGGGCTCAAACATGGTGATATATCGTTTTTGTCTGAGAAAGACCGAGGTCAATCGCGACATACAAAGAGAGAGAGAGAGAGAGAGAGAGAGAGATTGAGTGAGCGTGGCCCACCATGAGGTTGAAAGAGTGGCGGCGGCTTGGATGGACTGACCTAGATGGACAATCTGCGTGAGAGAGTATAGAGTGTGTCGATCGAGGCCCGAACAGGGAGATATATCATTTGTGTGTGAAAGAAAACGAGGTTAAACGAGACTCAGATAAAGAGAGCGAGATTGAGCGAGTGTGGCCCTCCGTGCAGAAGAAAGAGTAAGACAGTCTCAAGGGAGTGACCTAGATATACAACATGCGTGCGTGC
>NC_057801.1:620756215-620757425 GCF_018294505.1 Triticum aestivum
TCACGTTGCTTAATTTATGTTTTTGCAGAGAGACTTCAGTCTCACTAGTAGTTCCACGTGGACTTCGATGTTTAGCTTGTTACCTCAGCTACGATCTTGTGCCCTCGGCAGGATCTGGTAGATAGTCAGGCTTCTCAGCCTTTTTCATTTATAGTTGTCTGTACTCAGACATGTTAAGCTTCCGCATGTGCTTTGACTTGTATGCTCTGATTGTTGGGTCATGAGACCCATGTTTGTAATATCTCGCTCCTCGGAGCCTATTGAATAAATACTTGAGTCGTAGAGTCATGTTGTGATGCCATGTTGTATTTGCACATATCGAGCATATTGTGTGTATGTTATTGAAATGCTTGGTATGTGTGGGATCTGACTATCTAGTTGTTTATCCTTAGTAGCCTCTCTTATCGGGAAATGTCTCCTAGTGTTTCCACTGAGCCATGGTAGCTTGCTACTGCTCCGGAACACTTAGGCTGGCCCGCATGTGTCCTTCTTCGTTCCTGTGTCTGTCCCTTCGGGGAAATGTCATGCGATGAATACCGGAGTCCTGTTAGCCCGCTACAGCCCGGTTCACCGGAGTCCTGCTAGCCCAGTGCTACAGCCTGGATTCACTCACTGATGACCGACACGTTCGATGCTGGGTCATGGATGCCTGTCCCTGTAAGTCTGTGCCACTTTGGGTTTACGACTAGCCATGTCCGCCCGGGCTCCTTATCATATGGATGCTAGCGACACTGTCATATACGTGTGCCGAAAGGCGCAAACGGTCCTGGGCAAAGGTAAGGCGACACCCGTGGGAATACCGTGCGTGAGGCCGCAAAGTGATATGAGGTGTTACATGCTAGATCGATGTGGCATTGAGTCGGGGTCCTGACACTGGCTCACTACTCGGTAGGATTTTCAAACACTTAGGCGAGTACTGGACTGCAGCTAAGCCCCCGAGTGGGAGGGTCGCTCTCCACTCGGTAGGATTTTCAAATACTTAGGCGAGTACTGGACTATAGCTAAGCCCCCGAGTGGGAGGGTCGCTCTCCACTCGGTAGGATTTTCAAACACTTAGGCGAGTACTGGACTGCAACTAAGCCCCCGAGTGGGGGGCTGGCTCACCACTTGGTAGGATTTTCAAACACTTAGGCGAGTACTGGACTGCAGCTAAGCCCCCGAGTGGGAGGCTGGCTCACCACTCGGTAGGATTTTCAAACACTTAGGCGAG